>NW_023616236.1:0-23678 GCF_013339695.2 Rhipicephalus sanguineus
GACAGAAACGAAAAACACCATTTTCTTGCGTCTCTTGATGCATGGAAGGTTCTTTTTTTATTGCTGCTAGTTTGATTACTAGTGATTAATTGTAGGCAGACTCATACGTCATCAGCATAATTTTGAAAATTTGCCACTCGTGGCGCTCATGGTGTTATACATTTAGCTTAATTTCTCGGTAAGTAGGGCACCGCTGTTTTATAATATTGGCGTTTTGGATGTTGCCATACATTGAGCTTTCACTCTGAGAAATTGTTATTTGCCTTTAGTGTCCCTTTAACGCTGTCGCGTTAAAATATGGAGCCGGCGAGGACGCACAAAAACACATCCATTCAGGCGTGAAGCGCGAACGGCGAATCGGCGACGAATAACCTTGAACCGACGAGCTTCGTTGGAGAGCGCGGTGAGAGGGACGCGCGCATTTTTCCTTCTCCGCTAGCGGACTCTCACGACAGAGGGCGCGTGAGCGCTGTGCCCGATTTCGTGACGTTATTAGGGCGCCCGAGCGAGCGCAGTTTCGCCTCCTCAAGAATTCTTGCTCCGTGCCCCAAGGTATTTAAACTTATCCACGTCTGCAATGTTAGTTCCATTGTAACCATAAGAAAAACACAACGGCTTAACCTTATTGGAGAAAGTCATAGAGACTGTCTTCGTTAGATTAGTAGATAGTTGCCAGGAATCGCTCCAGGTACAGAACCTAGAAAAAAACCTCATTTAATAGGAAATGGTCAGCACTCTTGGAAATTACAGAATATAGAACGCAGTCATCTGCATATACACGTAGTTTAACTGGCGTGTTTTGAATGACCTTCACGACGTCATTAATATAAATGACAAATAAAAGCGGACCCAATACAGACCCTTGAGTGACACCGGATTTAACTTCAACGGTATTGGACTTTGCTTTGTTAAAAGTAACATACTGATGTCGACGATGCAGGTAATCAGCGATCCAAGAAATCAGTGCGTCATTTTATATTACCTCACGAAGCTTGAGAAGTTTTCTGTGACAGACCGAGTCAAAAGCTTTGGCGTAATCTATAAATATAGCGTCCAGCTGACCTTCAATATTAAGTACCGAAGCAATGTCATGCGAAAACTCGACGAGTTGCGCGATTGTCGAGTAACCCGGTCGAAAACCGTGCTGGCAGGACGAGATCACATTATTCTCAGTTAAGTACATAGCAGTGTATTTGTGTACAATGTGTTCTAGTAACTTACATGTGGTAGATAACAATGAAATTGGCCTGTAGTTAGAAATTATTTGTTTGTTACCGGACTTAAAGACTGGGACGACGTTAGCTGTCTTCCATATGCAAGGAACGGTAGACGTCTCAAGTGACTTCCTAAAGACGATTGTTAGTTAGTGAGCATTCCACTCAGAGTAACGTTTAAGAAAAATGTTAGGAATGTCGTCAGGACCGCTGCTTTTAGTTGTGTTAAGGTTCAACAAAAGGTTATGTACACCTTCATAAGAAAAAAAGCCGCCAGATCCCACGCATTGTGGGAATCGATGTAATGCGAAGCAGCTGCATACATCGTCTTGTCTGTCATTGAGGAAAATGCGTGCCACTCATGTTATTTATGTTCGTTACACAGTAACGTCGCCCAATACCAATTTCGGGGTAGACCAAGTTAGCAAAATGGCCGCCAGCGCACCATGAGCGTGGCACGTAAGTCATGCTGTACATGACATGCATGTCATGATTTTCATGTTAACTCGTGTTATTTATGTTCGTCACACAGTCCCGTCGCAAGATACCGATTTTGGTGTATATCAAGCTAGCGAAACGGCCGCCAGCGCACCATGAGCGCGGCACGTAAGTCATGCTGTACATGACATGCTTGTCATTATTTTCATGTTAAGGCGTGTTATTTATGTTCGTCACACAGTCACGTCGCGCAATACCAATTTGGTGTATATCAAGCTAGCGAAATGGCCGCCAGCGCACCATGAGCGCGGCACGTAAGTCATGCTGTACATGACATGCATGTCATGATTTTCATGTTAACTCGTGTTATTTATGTTCGTCACACAGTCCCGTCGCAAGATACCAATTTTGGTGTATATCAAGCTAGCGAAACGGCCGCCAGCGCACCATGAGCGCGGCACGTAAGTCATGCTGTACATGACATGCTTGTCATTATTTTCATGTTAAGGCGTGTTATTTATGTTCGTCACACAGTCCCGTCGCAAGATACCAATTTTGGTGTATATCAAGCTAGCGAAACGGCCGCCAGCGCACCATGAGCGCGGCACGTAAGTCATGCTGTACATGACATGCTTGTCATTATTTTCATGTTAAGGCGTGTTATTTATGTTCGTCACACAGTCACGTCGCGCAATACCAATTTGGTGTATATCAAGCTAGCGAAATGGCCGCCAGCGCACCATGAGCGCGGCACGTAAGTCATGCTGTGCATGACATGCGTGTCATGACTTTCGTGTTAACTCGTGTTATTTATGTTCGTCACACAGTCCCGTCGCAAGATACCAATTTTGGTGTATATCAAGCTAGCGAAACGGCCGCCAGAGCACCATGAGCGTGGCACGTAAGTCATGTACATGACATGCGTGTCATGATTTTCATGTTAGCGCATGTTAACGGCCGCGAGCGCGCAATGAGCGTGGCATGTATATGATGCTGTACATGATATGCGTGTCATGATTTGCATGTTAGGACCTGTCAGTTATGTTCGTCATACACTCTTCTCACGCCGTATCAATTTTGGTATATATCAAGTTAACGAAACGGCCGTAAGAGCACCAAGGCTGTGGCATGTATATCATGTCGTTCATGACATGCATGTCATGATTTTCATGTAATGACTCGTCATTCATGTTCATCATACAGTCATGTTATGCCATACCAATTTTGGTGTACATTCGATTAACGAAACGAGCAGGAGAGCACAAAGTCGTCGGCGGCTAGATAGATAGATAGATAGATAGATAGATAGATAGATAGATAGATAGATACGCTCAAAGTCGCAGAAGTTCGCTAAAAATGCTTCGTATTTAATAACAATGTCGGAGAGTGCTGGGAGGGATGGAGGGTTATAAGGTGGAGTGGAGCCATCGTCATCGACGAAAACAGATTGAAAAAAGTTATTGAACGCCTCGGAGATGCAGGAAGGCTCAGAAGAGGGCGTGCCATCAATAATGAATGGCGAAGTGCTAGAGTCTTTAGGATTGATTGTTTTCCAGAACCTCGAGGGGTTATTTTTTAGAACAGTTGATAGGGTGACGTTATAGTAGAAGTGTTTTGCCTCATACATTTTGGCTTAGTGTGGTCTTTAGTGAGCTTAGAAGACTGACTAAGGAATGGTCTTTGTAGCAGCGTTTACGAACACGTTTAACACGGCGTAAGAGGTGAATGATTTCGCGATTGTACCGCGGATGACGTCCGTTGCGCTTCACACATTTCATAGGAACATGACTAGTGATACAGTTATGAACAATACCATAAAACATGTTGACCAGATAGTCAACGTCACACTGGGAACTACAAAGCAAAAAAAAATTCGGCAGATTCCACGTACTGTGGGCATCAATGTTATGCGAAGCGTGCGCGGTATGGTGGTTGTGGCGTAATTTTTCACATTGAGCGTAACGTTACGGAATGACGCTAGAGAAATGTGGAAGTGGCATACTAACACTCTTATGTTGAAGAGTCGCATATGTATTATATAACCAGTTGTTTACATGCAGTTCCGTAACGATGACAACAGCAGAATGGATGTTACAAACACCAGACGCGGTAAGCTGATATGTAGTGCACAAGACAGGCAGATGCACAGGACAGGTGTTACTCGCATCTAAGCTTCATGCAGGAAAGTTTCCTTGGATATATACGCAGCCGAGTGGCGCGCGGAGGTGCACTGCACGTACGTTACAGTCACAGTTACAGTTGTTACAGTTGTTATGTTTATAATTACTTGTCCGTTATTACGGACAACGCATGCACGTTTCGCGACCCCGTGGGCATGTGTGAAATGGGTTCTTGACAGTTCATGAACAAGGTCATCATCACCATGACCAGTGAGCACCAGCAGCTGGACCGGACTTGTTAACCGGACCCGTGCGTTATCGCGGCTACGAGGGGTCTAAGTGCAGTGAAGTGCGAGGTATAGTACAACCGGTGGGAATCCTGGATGCCTGTTACGATGAAATGATCTATGACGCCTCCTGTCCTGGAAGCGGCAGCGAGGTCTTTTCATGCCCTGTCCACATCCAAGCCGTCTTTCACCCAGTATAAGGACCAGGCGTTGTTGGGTCTTGATAAATCAACGAAGTCACCAGTAATGAGGAGAGGCCTGGTTCTCTAGGTAGATTTAATATGGGAAGCATTGATCCAGGTTTTTGCGTAATCCACGTGGTCGACGTTGCGAACAACGTGGACGAGTGGATGGTAGTTGAGCGTCTTCCAGGGCTGTTCTGTCTTCAGCTTCCTCGCTTTCCTTGCGTCCGCCGCTGTGGTGTAGTGGTTACGGTGCGCGGCTGCTGACTCGAAGTTCACGGGTTCGATCCCGGCCGTGGCCGGTTGAATTTCGATGAAGGCAAAATGCTAGATGCCCGTGTACTGTGCGATCACGGTACACGTTAAAGAATACCAAATGGTAAAAATACCGGAACCCTTCGCTACGGCGTCTCTCATAATCATATCGTGGTTTTGGGAAATAAAACCCAAACAATTATTATCACTTTCCTTGCGTGTCAATGTGTGTGTCTTCGTGGTTACTGCGTTGTTTGAGACTCTGTATCACCTGTGGCACATACCCGCATAACATAAACGCTGTTATGCGGGTATGTACCACACATGACTGAGCGAAAGGGTTTCATGACGTACGCGACAGGTATTTTGCGTTATTCATGTCATGACCAGTGAATCATGTTCGTCGTACATTGATCCCTTGTTGTGCCAATTTTGGTATATTACAAGTTATGGAGACGACCAGGAGAGCGCCCAGACGTAGGCGGCTAGATAGATAGATAGATAGATACGTAGATAGAAACGGCCAAAGTGCCTGAGGTTCGCTAAGAAATGCTTCGCATTTACAATCGTCGTACGTAGAGCAAGCACGTTCACAATAGACGCTTCATCTGCTTTGGCAAAGTTTGGTACGTACTTATACATGGGGGTTTTGCTTCACATGTAACAGTCACACTAGCAGTCACCGCCTTGTGATCTGACAAGCCTTCAATGACGTAGCACTGGTGTTCACTACGGGCAAGCTCGTTGTTTACAAAAAACATTACACCATCTCCCGCTAAAGGGGACCATGAGGCGATGCGAAGCCAGAGCACTTGCACGATCGCGTTCCGTTGGCGTTCGCTGGGCATGCTACCGACCTCGCGTCGTGGAACGCGAAGAGGAACACTACGCGTGTCGTGTCTTCCCTCTAGCCTGGCCGTTAATTCTCACAGGGCGTGCGGGGAACGCGGTCGACAGGCGCGCGATAGAGAGGCAGCGTAGGAGAGGAGAAAGTGGGGGAGGGGACGCGCATGCGCTGGCCCTCATCGCGGCGCTGCGCAGGAGAGAATTTCGGCATGTCGAGCCCGCATTTCAGAGGAGCCAACAGAGACAAGCGCTGGACTGCACGCGCAGCGCTCTACCACTTGAACGAGATGAGACTAGAGGAGGAGAGTAGCGTATGCGCCGTGAGAGCAGAAGCGAGAACGCAGGAGAAGAGCAAGCAGGTGCTGGTAGAGAAGTGGAGTGAGTAACGCGCAGCTGTTGGAGAGAGGGAAGGAGGAGAGTTGCGCATGCGTAGTGTGAGTGCGGACTATTACGCCGCGTGCGGATTAACACGCCGCGTGACGTACCCCCGAGCAAGAGATACATCGCTTCTAAAACAAGGTCTTAGACAAAATTCTCGCGAGTTGGGTAGTTAACAAGTTGAGTCATACTGAAAGGTAAGGACATCTCAATAATCGACTCGCAAGCTGTCTACCAAGACCAGTTGGCTTGAGTGATTGCCAGTCAATATGCGGGACATTAAAATCGCCAGCTAAAACCAGTTTCCCTTTGTGTAGTCCGTGCTGTGCTATGTAATTTCTTACAAGGTCAGAAATGTCACTATTCATATCAGGGGGGCGGTAAATTGTGCCTAACGCAACAGTTAAAGTTCTGACCACGATTTTGCACCATAGTGACTCAGTACCTGGTAGGTCGGGCAGAAGGAAGAAATCAATGCCTTTCTTTATAAAAATCGCTACGCCACTCACGACCGCCAGTTCTGTCCTTTCTTAGTACACTAATTTTTAGGCAAAAATGCACTGTCTAATACTACGTCGTGTAACCAGGTTTCCGTCACGCAGATTAAATCGGATTGTGCGATTCAACGAGACAGTTAAAGTCTACGACCTTATTGACCAGACTTCTTGCGTTAACATTGAAAACTGTGAGTTGCTGATCAGGAGGCAGTCAGACAGTGCGTCACGATTCGGAGGCCCTCAGAACACAGCGTTTCCAATCATCCCATTTGTAGCGAACGTTAGCATCGCTGTGGGCCATGCAGAGCACTTGATATACTGAGCGAGTCACAAGCTCAAGAGCTGAATAAGGAATAAAAGGGTGATTCCACGTAAGATCGAACAAACGATGGCTGGTCGACCTCTCAAATTTATTTCAAAATTTTATATATTATTGCCTGATGAGTGGAAAGAAGAGATCCCCAATTTGTTTTGCCGCCAAAATTTTTTTCGAACCACAGGAAATCAATAATGACGAAGAGGTGGAGTGGAGCGCTCATCCGTTCTGCTGTTTTGGCCAACTTTCGTTATGAATTGCACAAAATATATTAAAGTTAGGTAGCTGAAAATTATTTACCTGAATATATGCATGTTTTTTGCTTCTGCTCAGCTATTTTTAGTTTTCATGTGTAGTGGAGATGTTTTTATAAAAAACCTCAAAAATGGCCCAATCGGCAAAATTTTCTTTACTTTGAAGGTCTTTATCTCAAAAAAGCCTTGTAGCAGAGGTACAAAATTCCGCATTACGTTCTTCGCATGTTATCTACCAACTGCCAAATCTTGTATTTATATAACTTTTTAGTAAAGAGATATCATCGGGCTAAGTTCAAGAAAACACCGAACGATGAAAACTTCTGACGACAATAAAAAAAAACCCCATTTTTTAAATTTCTTAAACTTTGTCCACTTATTCTCCTCCACATCAGCTTTCACGATCATTAAAAACATGTTGCATAATGTCGTCGCACTAATAGTTACGGTCCCTCCAATGAGACCCTTAGGCAAGGATGGGCAATTCCGACTTCTTGCCCAGCAAGTGTATAAAATGCAGGCAGGATTGAATTTCTTTTTATTAAAAGGTCAGCAGGTACCTAAAAAGGTGTCGCCGGCACTGAAGACGTTAATTTTGAAATTATTTGGTCACTGCAGCGGCCACGAGCGCGGAGCTACCGAGTAGGCGCGCGCGCTCCCGAGATGCTCGTTGTAAGAGACGGCGCAGTGAGAGCTCGTTCTCGCGTCCTCAGACCGATTGAGTTCGAAGCAGTAACACCTCTCGGGTGACTTGAACGCACGTGCACTGGAGCTTCGCTATTCTATCCGCCCTCTGTTCGCATCTTAGTTAGGCGCTGATAACACGGCGGAGATGGAAGCAAGATGAAAACTCTATAAGGGAGCTATGAGCGCTCGCTTCACGCACGATGCTGCCACAGAAACTGCGCTGCGCCAGTTGCGATCAGTGGAAAGCATGAACGTGACGCTCCAGTGGCAAAGCAATATATGGATTGTCAAAGGAAAGAAAAGCAAAACTATCGGTAACCGGATGCGCTTGTTTATATTACATGTCGGCAGCAGACGGCGTGAACTGGCCACGCGTTCGGTGCGCTGTTCACACTTCATTCGGCGCGGATAGTTCTTGTGCTTTGCTCTTACTCTACTCCTCATGTGCGTCTCATGACGAGAAAGTATAGCTCTGAATGAGTCTATTGTGGAGACTACCTTTCGAAGCACAAAAAGCTTGAAGGAGTACTGACACGAATTTAAAAAAAAATTCGGATTGTTGCTCTAAATAAAAATACTGGTGTCGAGAAACCTAAAACGACTATTGTGGTGCCTGGGAATGCATCCTATATATTTTAATTAGCGCCACCTTAAAAAGACACTTTCGGTTTCGACATCGAGGGGGTGGCTTCTCAGTGTCGTTTCATAGCAGTGTGACGTCACGGAGATACAGAAATTCGCGACGTACTAGCGGGAAATCCGTCATCTGCTCGTGGTGCAACAGACAACGATGAGTGAATTGTCGTCCAGTGACCCTGACAGTGATTTCTACGATTTAGGCTGCATGCAGGACGCAGAACTCGCAAACTCGGGGGAACTGTCTTGACTTGTCGGGATAATGTCCTTGCAGTGTGGCTGGCTTGCAAATGCTCAGCGACGAAAACTTCAAAGTCAAATTAAAATATTTTATATTTGTTCTCCGACTCCAGTGTGTAGACAGCGTGGACACTGCATACCAACGAAGCAAAAAATGTCCCTTTTGCGATGTCTCAAAATCGTGTCAGTACTCCTTTAATTATTGCAAAGAAGCCAAAATTTCGGAGAGTTACCGACCTAGACATAAATGCTTTGAAGGAACGTTTAACGCCCGAAAGATCAGTGACTGTCACTGAGACGGACTACTTGTGCTACGCGTGCTTTTGCTACCACTGCAATGAAAGATCTTCACGGAACGCACAGTTTAACGATGACATTCTTATGCCCCTGAAAAAGAAAGCGACGCAATTAACCAGATCACTGCGACTACCGGTGCACGTGCGTTCAAGACACCCGAGAGGTGCTGCTGTTTCGAACTCAATCGGTCTGAGGACGCGAAAACGAGCTCTCACTGCGCCGTCTCTTACAACGAGCATCTCGGGTGCGCGTGCGCCTACTCGGTAGCTCCGCGCTCGTGGCCGCTGCAGTGACCAAATAATTTCAAAATTAACGTCTTCAGTGCCGGCGACACCTTTTTAGGTACCTGCTGACCTTTTAATAAAAAGAAATTCGATCCTGCCTGCATTTTATACACTTGCTGGGCAAGAAGTCGGAATTACCCATCCTTGCCTAAGGGTCTCATTGGAGGGGCCGTAACTATTAGTGCAACGACATTATGCAACATGTTTTTAATGATTGTGAAAGCCGATGTGGAGGAGAATAAGTGGACAAAGTTTAAGGAATTTAAAAAATGGGGTTTTTTTTTAATTGTCGTCAGAAGTTTTCATTGTTCGGTGTTTTCTTGAACTTAGCCCGATGATATCTCTTTCCCGAAAAGTTATATAAATACAAGATTTGGCAGTTTGGTAGATAAGTATGCGAAGAACGTACTGCAGAATTTTTGTTGCTCTGCTACAAGGCTTTTTTGAGATAAAGACCTTCAAAGTTAAGAAAATTTTGCCGATTGGTCCATTTTTGAGGTTTTTTATAAAAACATCTACACTACACATGAAAACTAAAAATAGCTGAGCAGAAGCAAAAACATGCATATATTCAGGTAAATAATTTTCAGCTACCTATCTTTAATATATTTTGTGCAATTCATAACGAAAGTTGGCCAAAACAGCAGAGCGGATGAGCGCTCCACTCCACCTCTTCGTCATTATTGATTTCCTGTGGTTCGAAAAAATTTTTGGCGGCAAAACAAATTGCGGATCTCTTCTTTCCACTCATCAGGCAATAATATATAAAATTTTGAAATAAATTTGAGAGGTCGACCAGCCATCGTTTGTTCGATCTTACGTGGAATCACCCAAAAGTATTTGTGCTAGTTCAAAAGCACACACTTTTCAGTCTCAGATGTATGGAGTTAAATTCATAAGCTGCAGACTTTACACTTTCGACATCGTCAATTCTCGAGTAGTTTACTTCCCCTTTAAGTATCGCTCTGGGTAAATAATACAAGCACCTACTGTTAGTAAAGATGTTTGGGTTGTGAAGGTATGCAGATTAAGTGGAGTTTACTTTACCACCTGTATTAAAAAAAAAAAGCCGCCAGATCCCACGCATTGTGGGAATCGATGTAATGCGAAGCAGCCAGGAAAGAGCTGCATACATCGTGTTGTCTGTCATTGAGGAAAATGCGTGCCACTCATGTTATTTATGTTCGTTACACAGTGACGTCGCGCAATACCAATTTCGGGGTAGACCAAGTTAGCGAAATGGCCGCCAGCGCACCATGATCGTGGCACGTAAGTCATGCTTTACATGACATGCGTGTCATGATTTTCATGTTAGGTCGTGTTATTTATGTTCGCCACATAGTCACGTCGCGCAATACAATTTCGGGGTAGATCAAGCTAGCGAAGCGGCCGTCAGTGAACCATGAGCGCGGCACGTAAGTCATGCTGTACATGACATGCTTTCACGATTTTCATGTTAAGTCGTGTTAATTATGTTCTTCACACAGTCACATCGTGCAATACCGATTCCGGGGTAGATCAAGCTAGCGAAACGGCCGCCAGCGCACCATGAGCGTAGCACGTAAGTCATGCTGTACATGACATGCTTGTCATAATTTTCATGTTAAGTCTTTATTTATGTTCGTCACACAGACACGTCGCGCAATACCGATTTCGGGGTAGGCAAGCCAGCAAAACGGCCGCCAGCGCACCATGAGCGTGGCACATAAGTCATGCTGCCCATGACATGCGTGTCATGGTTTTCATGTTAACTCGTGCTATTTTGCAAAATTAAGGGAATTCGTGAAAAAGTGCTACATGGCTCATGGAAAATAAATTCGCATTAAATATTTTCGCTCAACTATCAAGCGAGGTAAACAGACTGGCTCCTCTTAATAATCAGATAAAAGCCCGCTTAAGCCAAATCCTAACAACTGCTGATGTACTTGCCAATATTGCAATATATTGGTCACATATATGTATATATAAAGTGGTAGTAGTACATTTTGAATGCGAAGCATTTCTTAACGAACCCAAGGCACTTTGAGCGTTCTTATCTGTCTATCTATCTATCTATCTATCTATCTATCTATCTATCTATCTATCTATCTATCTATCTATCTATCTATCTATCTATCTATCTATCTATCTATCTATCTATCTATCTATCTATCTATCTATCTATCTATCTATCTATCTATCTATCTATCCGCCTACGTCTGGGTGCTCGCGTGATCGCCTCCTTGGCATGGGGCAGACCAAAATCGCGCGGGAGGGTAACAGGGTTTGACGAATATGACTGTCTGGTCATGACATGCATAACGTGAAAATGCTGTAGCGTACGTCGTCAAACCCTTTCGTCCAGGCACGTGTGGCACATACCCGTATACCACGGGCCACGGTAAGCGGATATGCGCCACAGGTGATTAACAGTTTATATGTTCCCAGGAACGGCGAGAAGAGACATTGGTAATCTAAATTCGAGAGCGTAAAGAGAAAACAGACATAGTCGACGAAAGTTCATCTGATCAGGTATCATGCTAAGGATGTAGATGCGGTCCCTGACCAAGTCAAGGTGAAAAAAGGGGTGAAAAACACGGACACGTTTCGGGACCTATACGGCTTCCTTGTTCACACTAAGCAGGCAAGGGCCATGTGTCGCTTTTTTATTGAAGGGGCAACTTGTCGGCTAGTTGTTGATCATATCGTAGGGGACCAGGACAAAAAAAATTGGCCGCGTATCTGCGTGCTTCGCTGCAAATGTCTTCTAAAGACGATAGAAGAGGCGCTGCGTGAGATATGGACGCCACATGGCAATACGTCGGGAAACATGAGTGCTGTGTTGCGGGCTGGTAGTCCCGGCGCAGCAGCAGGCGAAGACCGGCGGTGACCAACGCGACCGGCGGGGACGCCAGCCAGTCCGAACACGCGGTTTGGCGCGATGCGCTGAAGCAGAAGAAACGTCCGCACTGAACGAGTGCTCTCCACACACTCTTTTATTTACACGTCGCCTGCGTAAAACAGGAATGCCAGAGCGGCGCCCCATGGCATTCGTACAGTGCAATACAGAACCGAAACCGAAACACAACAATGGGCTCGTGCACAGGGCACGGAGGAAGGCAAGTTTCAGCGCAGTCGCATTTTCAGCGCAGCTTAAGAAGCTAGGGTCTTTAGAATTACGTATGTATGCATTTTCTATTAAAGGAACACACCACCTAATACTTACCTAGTGATGTTGCGCCTCAGATATGCGTGATATTTACTTTTTGATCGACAACGTTCACAAGTATGAACAGCCCTACCAGTTCAAGATGGCTGGCCCTTGGGCAAGTGGTTCAACTTTGATCGAGTGACGTGCCGACAAACAGAAAGACAGAACGTCGCGTCCAGCTCACATGTAACACCGAAGGATCGTGAGTTTGTGCGCAATGGAATATGTACAATGCCCTCACTAGTATTAGATGTGAAGCATCTTATAGCGGAGTTCAATCCGGTGGTGGTGGTGGTGTGCGGCGTGACCACCCTTGATGCGCTTAATGCGCAAACCCTCTCCACTTCCCCTCTCCACTCCCTCTCCACATCACATCTCCCCTTCCCTTTCCCCCTCTCCACTCGTCTTCCATATCTCCTCCTCTCCCCTCCCCTTTCCCTCTCCACTCCTCCTCTCCTCTCCCATCTCTCCCCTCTCCCCCTCACCACTCCACCTCTGAAACGCGGGCTCTACATGCCGAAACACTGCTTGCGAACATCGCCTCATGGTCCCCTTTAGCGGGAGATGGTGTGATTTTTTATATAACCTGATACCGTTCATGTGAACGACCATGTAATCCCGTCGACGGGAGCTTCTGTTTGCCGAATACTTTGTGTTTATTGTCACGACTGGACATTTGTAACTCAGTGAATTGATATGAGGCGAATAAACTTCCCGTTGTGACCAAAATTTCTCCGTTTAAGTATCACAAGAAAGACTATCGTCTTTAAAAAGGCACACGCACGCACACACACGTACCGCTGACTGGCAACTGAAGTTTATTGCGGCGAACAACGTAAATAAATACATATCCACGTATCAGCCAACGTCAAAGAAATCAAGAACAGACAAAAGAAGAAAGAAAAGAAGGAAAACGAGAAATGATAAATTTACTCCGTTGTAAAAAAGCTTTGAGCGCATGACACCAACGGCTAACATGATTCACCAGCAGAGAGATACACAATTTCTTTGTCAGTTAATAAAACAGAAGGAGTGCTGACACATCTATCGTTTAACATGGCAATTTTGTGGGCCTCAATTATTTCACGCGTTAGTTGATTGCGATTGGTGGCTAACACTTCGCAATTCCTGAATTCGGAATTGCAGCCGCACTGTTTACAGTGAATTCGAAGATGGCCGCTGATGACCCTTGTTACGTTGTACTGGTGTTCACGAAGCCTCTCATTTAAACAGCGGCCAGTCTTGCCCACGCACTCTTTTCAGCAAGTTAATGGTATTCTGTATACCACATTTGCAGCACACTTAACGAACTGGGACTTATGTGTCTCGTTGCACTGAACACCGACATAGGTGCGGTTGTTTACCTTACTACACAGCCTGGTCAGCTTGTTATGGGCTGTTAACGCCACTCTTACGTCCGCACGTTGGCCTATTCGCTTCAAATTATGGGACACTTTGTGTATATACGGTATCCGCCTCGTGCGCTGCTGCTTTGAGTTGTACTGGTGGCGCCACCAAAGGCGAACGGTGGCGAAAGGTGGATACGCGCGGCTCATAGAAGCCGTGGGCAAAGCGCCCGTTACTCGCCGTTTTTCTATTCATTTTTCATTCTGGTTTGATATTTGTACTGCCGACGCTGCTCCACTAGACAACCATGCCGTTTGTTACGTCGATTGTTCTATATTATTTGTTTTAAAATGACAGGCCCGTTTTTTTATGCGTGCGCGCGATGAACTGCGTACGTTTCTTACGTGCATGTGTCCAAGTTGTTTGCGTGATCTGTTAACACAGATGAAATAAAAACTGTTGCTGTACAAAAAAGCATTCTTGTTTTATTGAACACCCCAAACAGTACAACAGCAATGACTATTATGGCTGTATGCCTGCTTAAGAAACGCACAAAAACACGCGATTTTATCTTCGCCCAACACTAGTAGCACTCAACTAGGCCAAAAAACCGAAATCTAACTTGCTGAACGTTTTAACAGCAGTCACACAGCTGCAAATAATGCGTGAAAGTACTTTAGCAAATGACGAACAAACATTCACACAGCGTTTTTTTTTTGTTCACAGACAGTGTTGGCATATGAGAAAGTTCTAACTGCATTGCAATCACATATTTCGGAATATATAATCACTTTCACTATTGAAGCCACAATCCTCTAACACATGCGCTTTAAATTGAGCATGGCATTACTCAGACTTATATAGGAAATGCGCACGCGTGGTTATACTCAGGTTTATATAGGAAATGCGCACGCGTGTAATGTATCTCGTATGCTAGATTCTCCTTTGGTAGGTGCAGCTCAACATAAAATGCCATTCTAGAAGTAATGTTCGTGGAGTAGCGAGCATATAGAAGGGCAACTACTTCCTCTTCACTTACCATTGCAAAAACGGTATTAATTGCAATTCAATATTAACCGACGCCACAACGATAACAACACACTTGTTGCACACAGGCGTACCAGGTTGACGCGCGAGGCCAAGCGCGGTTTTTTAAGTGTAGCACAATCGTGCGCGCACGGTACGCTAGAATATTCTGGCACAATGTTGTCAAGCTTGCAGTCACTTCAGCGGTTCCCACGATGTAGCACCAGTTGACGTCCTAGCGTCATCAATCTGCTACGACGCCAAGTACTACACACACAGCTGACTTGGAAAAACGCGGTCTTACAGGAGGCCATCTTGTCCAGCAACCAACGGACAAAAGTACACAACTGAGGCGTCTGAAACATTGCCGTTGATGAGATGGCAGCTGAACGAAATCAGGGCTCATCGTCCGACGTGTAGCCACCGCCTTAACACAATAATAACGTTGCAACGTTCAAGGAAGACGCGACGAAAGCGACGAGCCCAGCCGGTCTTATCGGGTGCGCTACTGCACAGTGCAGAGCGCGCGCTCTCACGGCCACCGAAAGAAATAAAAGAAAGTGGAGAGAGAGGTCACCTTGGAGCATGACATATCCGTGGAACCAAGAGGAAGTGTTGCGTCATCGGTGTGGAGTATTGTCGAGAGATGGCGCTAGTTTGTTTTCGCACAACGGAATCGCAAGCCTCATTCAAAATGCATGGGATCCCACGGGGGGTTGGGAGAGGGTGCAACCGCCTGAGCCGAGCGGTGGCGCCACCATACCGATGCACGACGCGGATTGCCGTACCCTTCTGGAAGCGCTTTTGAACCGCATTTTGGGTTCTTCCTTGTGACAGAGCCTTTTATGCTTTTACAGCGAAAGCTGTTATGACATCACTTCAGCGGCCGTTTTTGGCGCCGTAGTTGCCCGCCGCCGCCGCCGCCGCCGCCGCCTGTGTCCGTAACCAGTATCGCTCGAAATAAGAAAAAAACGAAATAAAGAAAAAAAATTCCAGGATGGAACGAGGTTCGAACCCGGGCCCTCTGCATGGGAGCCCAGTATTCAACCTCTGAGCCATGCCGGTGCTTGAAACTGCTTTGCAAAAAGGTCCTATACAGGCTTCATGTCGGGAAGGAAACACATTAACACTTGCAATATAGCGTGGTAGAAGAGTAAAATAAGCACCAACCACCGCACAACGCGAATTCTGTAACCAGGCGTCACACAATGCGAATTGCGCAACGAGTAGGTTGTTGAATGCTTCCAACCCATTACAAAGGGCTCCGCCATAATTCTTCATCGTCATCAGGCACAGCATCAACAAAGTGCGCTAATGCGTTACATGCGTTTAGTAGGTACCACGGCTCTCCGTAGAATGACGAAATATGGCACAGTGCCTGCTTCCCAACTTCTCAAAAATTACAATGATTTATAGCGCAGCGGGTTCCTCGCAAGTGCACTTGTATTGGTTGCCAAGGAAGCCCATAAGCGCATGATCCGTTTCTTCGGGGTCTCAATAAAGTTCTTGGTCCCCCCCCCTCTCTCTCCCACGTCAACCTATGTTATACAGCATGGCGGGAGAGGGAAATAGTGACCGGGCGTCACCCAATGCAAATTACATAACTGGTGGCCCGTTTAAAGCTTCCAACCCATTAAAAAGAGCTGAGCCATAATTCTTCATCGTCATCATTCGTAACGTCAGCGAAGTGCACATAATACCTTCCAGACGTGTAGCTGGTACCTCGCTTCTCCGCAGAATGACAAATAATGGCTTAGTAGGTGCTTCCCAACTTCACAAAAATTTTAAATGCGAAGCATTTCTTAGCGAACCTCTCGCACTTTGAGCGTTTCTATCTACGTATCTATCTATCTATCTATCTAGCCGCCTACGTCTAGGTGCTCTCATGATCGCCTCCTTAACCTGGTGTAGACCAACATTTGCATGGGAGGGTAAGAGGTTTTGACGAATATGATTGCCGGGTCATGACATGAATAACGTTAAAATCCTGTCGCGTACGTCGTCAAACCCTTTCCACTAGACACGTGTGGCACATACCCGTTTACCATGGGCCACGGTGTACGGGTATGCGCCACAGGTGATTGACAGTTTATATCTACCCAGGAACGGCGAGAACATACATTGGTAACTTAAATGCTAGAGCGTTAAGGAAAACCAACATACGCAGGGTTGACTCAACGAATTAAAAGAATGAAAATTAGGATCCCAGTAGGAATCGAACCCAAGTATTCTGCGTGGCAATCAGGTATTCTACCACTGAGCCACGCCAGATCTATAAACTGGTTTGGAAAAACAGCCTACGCAGGCGTAATGTCGGTGCAACGTCAACTGTGGTTGTGGTGCTGGCTATCTAATTTTACAAGAAAGCAATAAACACTACATGATACTCCTACGATGTGTACTCCTACGATACAGGCGTCATATCAGATTAACGCCTGTAGTTCCAGTGTTGGCTCCGCTTTTATAGCAGTCTAATAAACATTACGTTTTATTCCTACGATTCAGTAAGGTATACTGAAGCATTGCTCGACCCCGGAGGAATACATTAACGAAAGTTACAAATGATATCCACATCACCGCACCGTAAAGTGCACTTCGTCCACCAGAACGACGCAGTGTCCTCTTCATTTCTTACGAGGCTGGGCGATGGCCTCATGCTGACCGAGGATGATGACAGATTGATTGACAGCCGCTTTGTAGACTAGGCTACGTAGTTCACATACGCCGAGGTAGTCTAGGAATAAGAAAACACCATCCGCTGATGTTGGTCTACGTAGCACTATCCAGGCCTACCAGCCTCGACGGCCTATACCTCACCAACGCGAAGAGTGGCTTCAGGTTCCGGCATGTCGCCGGCTCTGTCGACAGACAATTTTTTGACGAAATGACCGAGGCATCCACGAATTCCAACAGCTCTACTATACCACATACTTCACTAGACATGGGCCCCTCGTCACCACGATCACGCCCGGATCCTATAACAAGTCATTTCCAGCTGCTGGTGCTCACTGATCACGGTGATGATGCCCTTGTTCAAGAACTGTCGAGAAGTTCTTGCAAACATGCACACGGGATCGTGAAACGTGCGTGCGTTCTCGGGACACGTATAAGCACCACATATCAGCTTTCCGCTTCTGGTGTTGGTAATACCGACCTTGCCATTGGCAGCGTTACCCAACCGTGAACAACTGGTTATATAACACATATGCGGCTCTTCAACATATATATGTGTGCGTATAAAATTTATACAAATCCTTAGCGTCATTTTGTAACGTGTCACTCAGTAAAAAGCGTTACGCCAGTCACCTACCCGCCGCATTCTTCGCAAACATCGACTCCCACGGTACGTGGGATCTGCCGCATTTTTGATTTATGGCGTAGTGGGTACCTTGCCAGTGTACTTGTATTAGTAGCCCCAAGAGAGTTTAGAACGGGCTCTAGAAATGCCGCTCGTCCAGCTTTCGCTGTGACTGTGCCGCGCTTTCCGCGCAGGCCTGGCGTTTTTTTATGCTACGTCGCATGCTACGTCGCATGCTAAAATGCGACGTAATGAACCGGTGTAGCTGGCAGGTAGATCCCACCCACCCGTTCTGTTGATAGTGTCCTCAGATGTGTGGATAAAAACAGATTCCAAAAGTATTCTCGTGGTCGAATTCTTTTCCTTGGCTATTATAGCGGCGTTGTCCCAATCGATGAAGTGACCACGATTATCAGCGTGCTCAGCCAGGACGTTTGACACTTTCTTGTTGTTGCCCACGTCCCTTTCATGTTCCTTTATTCCCCTGGTGAAGTTGCCAGTTTCGCCGATGTAACTGCAGCAGCAGTCTGCGCAAGGCACCTTAAAGACAACATCGGGGTATCGCTTGCTGTCTAAGCGATCCTTCACGTTCACAAGCTGATTCCTAAGCTTGTTGGGCGGCATGTGCGCAACGCGAAGGTCATATCTTGAAAAGATACGGCTTAAGGCTTCGCTGACACCAGGAACATATGGGACGCCGGCACGTCTTCGAAACGACCTGCCCTGGGATGGCTTGGGATGGAGGACACGATCTTCAACATTCTTAATAAACTTCTTCGGGTTCGTCACTAGCTCCCGATGTATTGTTTCAAGCTCTTTCCTCATTGCATCGTCACTTGAGCAAATGCGTGTTGCCCGCGTCACCAGGGAAAAAAAACAACGGGTTGCTTCTGGCAGGCTGGGTGGCACGAATTGACACACAATCTCACAAGGTCACCGCTGCACCGACTTTCGGGCTACTACACCAAGTGTTGGGCCCGCTCACCGGAAAAACAGCTCCACACATTGCCAATTCCTCAACTTTCGTGGAAGAGCTCGCGACATTGCCGTGGGTGAAGACGACGTAATGGTGTCCTTCGACGTCAAATCGCTCTTCACTTCTGTCCCTGTCTACTTGGCCGTAGCAACATGCAGAGAGGTCCTGTTGGCGGACGAAACGCTCGCGGAGCGCACACCTTTGGAGGTAGCGGACTTGTGTGAGTTACTGGAATTTTGCTCAAGCAACACGTACTTCACCTACCGCGAGCAGTGTTACAAGCAGAGCCGCGGAACTGCCATGGGGGCTTCCATCTCCGTTACTACGGCAAATTTGGTCATGGAGGTCATTGAACAGAAAGCGCTCGCCGACTTTGTTCCCAAGCCCAAGATATTCGTCCGCTACGTGGATGACTGCATCACATTGTCAATAAGAGTGATGCCCCATGGCTCCTGCGTTTGCTCAACTCTGTAGAAGCCGCCATAGAGTTTACCGCAGAATATGAGTGTGACAGCGGCCTTCCTTTTCTCGATGTCCAGGTGAGCCGTATCGGAACTAGCCTTTCGTTTGCTGTGCACAGGAGGGCGACGCATACCGGACGTACACTACCTGAATTTCAATTCGTGCCACCCAGCCTGCCACAAACAATTCTTTGTTTCTTCCCTGGTGACGCAGGCAACACGCATTTGCTCAAGTGACGATGCAATGAGGAAAGAGCTTCAAACAATACATCGAGAACTAGTGACGAACGGGTACCCGAAGAAGTTTATTAGGAATGTTGAAGATCGTGTCCTCTATCCCAAGCCATCCCTGGGCAGGTCGTTTCGAAGACGTGCCGGCGTCCCATTAAACAGTCAGTCTTAATTCTGAACGTATATAGTACACCGAAAAACACGCAAAGCACATTTCAGGTCCTCTTTCAGCGAGCGAGCAAAATTGCAGGGGACCACATGCTCATAATCGTGGGAGACTTTAATGCCACGCATCCAGACTTTGGGCACCGCGCCTCTTCCCGTAAGGGCACTGCCCTGGTATCACAAATGCACACACATAGACTCACGCTCCTGACAGATCCCTCTTCAGCCACACGGGTAGGTAACTCGGTTACGCGCGATAGCACCCCGGACCTCACGATGGTTAGGCACGCGGGACAACCCACGTGGACAAACCTAGGTGAGAATCTGGGCAGTGATCATTACATGATACAGTCGATCGTAAACATCTCAACAAACAAAATCAGACATTTCGCATAACGAACTGGGATCATTTTCGAGAACTGAGGAAACGTGACGACACTCACTACGAAACCCCACCAGCTCTCCTCGCACGACTTAAAGAGGACGTTGCAAATTCGACTAAGGACGTTGAAACCGAACTGGAAGGTCGAGCACATGGATAGCCGGCTAGCTCACCTACTCGAAGCTAAGAAATCACTGCACGCGAAATGGCGCACGCAAAAGCTCGATCGTAACCTTCGTAAAAAGATAGCTGAACTAAATCGTCAAATCGAGGAACATTGCCGTAACCTAGAGCGTCAGCACTGGGACGAAGTGAGTAACTCGGTTGATGGTCAAATGAGAAACGGGTTGCAAATGGAACCTGTGGAAACACTTACTAGGCGACAAACCGTCGAAAGCATCCCAGCAAGTCACGATAGACAGACTAATCCACAAACTCACTCTCGGGTAAGACCGACACTCAAATCACCGACAAGCTAGCTGCGCGTTACCTAGGTGCCAAACGTAGCTCCCCATCTGATTACCCGCCTGCCCCTGACGCTACGGAGGAATGTCCACTGGGATCCTCCTTCACTTGCGCCGAGGTTAGGGCGGTCCTCTCCGAACTCAACTGCCGCTCGGCCCCGGGCCCCGACGGCATACAGAATAAACTTCTTAAAAATTTCGCCGAGGAGGACATAGAACTTCTCACCGAACACAAAAACAAAATCTGGGAGACAGGTAACGTCCCGCCTGAATGGCGCGAGGCAACCGTCATACTTATCCCTAAGCCGGGTAAATGCTTAGCGCTAGGCTCACTTCGTCCCATATCGCTCACGTCCTGCGTGGGTAAGGTGGCCGAAGACGTAATCCTCAAGCGAGTCACGAAATTCGTAGAGGAGCGTCAGATTCTACCGATGAACCAAACTGGCTTTCGCCCGTCCATGCCCACGCAGGACGTAATGATGATGCTCAACTACGAGCTCATGGATAAGATCACCAGAGACACTAGAGCCATCCAGCGCTCGACCTCGAGAAGGCATTCGACCGCGTAAACCACTCTCACGTCATTTGACTCGATTCGCAAGGCAGTATTAGGTACGCGTTTCTACAACTACGTTAGCTCGTTCCTACGTGACAGTACAGCTACAATCCAACTCGGCTCGATGGGCTCGAAGCAGTTCAACCTGGGACCGAGGGGCACACCCCAAGGGGCCGTGATCTCTACATTCCTGTTAAACCTCTCCATGCGCACTCTGTCGCGACAACTCTCACAGATCGACGGTATCGGTCACGCCCTCTACGCAGACGACATCGCCGTCTGGTGTACGAGCGGCAGCGACGGCCATATCGAGGAGCGATTGCAAGAAGCGGTAAACACGGTAGAAACGTTCTTACAGCAGGCCGGTCTCTCTATATCGGCAGAGAAATCAGAATTGCTACTCTACCGCCCGAAATACAAGGCGCGCAGAGACGCATACGCGGATATCATTGTCCTGACGGCGGACGGTACACCAATCCCCACGGTGGACCAAGTTCGCATTCTAGGCATGGTCATTCTGGCTAACGGCCATAACCGACGTCAGTGTCACTCATTTCCAAGAAGGCCGAAGCAATGGCTAAATCAGATAATCGAGTAGTTAACAAGCGCGGGGGACTCTCTGAGGAGAATCTCCGCAGACTGTTCCACGCGTTCCTCATGAGCCACATCAACTATGTGGCTCCCGCCCACATGTGGCAAAAAGGAAACGTACGCCGTCTCGACGTGATCATCCGCCGGTGCGTTAAACAGGTGCTCGGTTTACTGGGCAGCACCCGCACGACCAAGCTCAACGAACTAGGCATTCATAACGCATTCAACGAAATCGTGGAAGCTCAAAAAGTCTCTCAAATTGTAAGGCTGTCTTCCACTGCAGCTGGGCGACGGTTACAAGCACACCTCAGGCTCAAATATCCCATAACCCAAGAAAGCCCGCGACAGCTCCCCGAAGAGATGCGCGCAAAATTTACAGTATCCCCGATACCCCGTAACATGCATCCCAGACATAATGTGGGGAGACGTCAGGCACGGGCGCGAGCCCTACTCAGTACCGCAGCCGCTATGGAGGGTAACGTGGCCTTCGCAGACGCAGCGCAATGCGGCTATGGGTAGCCAGCGCTGCCCAGGTGGCGCGCCTAAAATGTGCAAGCTGCGCCTCCCTGGCCGCGAGGCGTACGACGGCACGTTTCAACGTGCCCTCACATACCTCATGGCACGTTCAAACGCATGCTGAACGTCATTCGGCACTACCGCGGCTTTTGCTCGATGTGCGTCGTTTTGTAGGTACTTTGGAACGCACAAGACTAGCGAAGATCGGGACACTTCGCTGCACTGTGGCGCAGCGGGCGAGCAGCGATGCCACCGATTATTCTCCGCTGCGGTTTCAGTGATCTGATTTGTGCGGACGGGTACCTTCGCGAGAGTGTGCTGTCGAAAGGACGGAAGCTGTCCAATGCGAAGTATGTCTATGACGTGGAAGAAGCTGTTTTTCGACGAGACAGCGCTTGTGACCTTTCGGCGAAGTGTCAAGCACCGCACGACGTAAACTTGCAGGTAAGTGTGTTCAAATTGCGCTAGCAAGCTCGACGTTGTATGCAGTGTGCTCGTTGTGCGCCCGCTTTTGGGACATTCCACGCCAACTGTCCCAGCCTTGGCGCTCGACCATCTGCGATTTGAATGAAAAAAATCGAGGACTATCTATCGAAAGCCAGAAGCCTTCCGCCAAAATATTTTTGGCAAAAAAAAATTTTCAGTGTCGCAAACCCTATGTGAAGTTTTTCGGAAAGCTCGAAACTATGGCTCGTAAAATACGTTTTCAAAAAATCTCTTCTTCATATATTAGGCTAGGACAAATTTTTCCCTACATAACGATCGTAGGCTTCTCACTTAAAATAAGTTTCACGAACGTTTACGCTTTCGTGGGTTTTTCATGCGGCCTTAAATATTGACAATATGACCCATATTGGGGATTTTTTCATAGAAAGGCGACATTCAGTGAAATGTAATATTTTAACTTAACAGATTGCCAGGAAGTTTTACTGCAGCCCAAAAATAGTTTGAGACGTATATGGCGTGAAATGGTGTGTAGAGCTGGCGACAAAGTTGAAAGAAAGTTCATTTTGGCACATGTTTAGTCGTAAATTTAACATTGAGGTGCTCCTAGTAAAATTATGCTAAATAGCGCATTTACTAGCAACATTAGTTGTCTACTGACTGAGAAAGTTTTATCAAATTACTTTCTGTTTTAAGGAAGAAAAAAATTTTTGAAGTTGTGTTCTGCTGATGTCTATTTTTGCTCGTGTTTTCACTTTGCAGAAACGCGTCCAGCGGTTAGTACAACCTACATGGGCGCGAGGTTCGCCACGGAACAGCTAGACAACATAATAATCTCAGCCCGTGCTTATTCGAATGCTCTACTAGCGAGTTTTGGCCTGAGTAAAAGAGAAATTCGAACTCCGCTAGAGTGAATTTAACCACATGCAGCTGTCCATTGAAGGCCGGCATAGTGTGCTTACGCAACAGCGGGAAGTGACACCGATGCGTGAAACAACCCGTTGCCTGCGCACAGATATAAAAGTGAGAAGAACACTGCGATTAAGGAAAAATTCAGTTGCTGTAATATGAAATGCATGTTGTACTTTTGCACCAATTCA
>NW_023616237.1:0-20533 GCF_013339695.2 Rhipicephalus sanguineus
GGAGGCTTATAAAGTGCTGAAGAACGGACACGTCCTATCCTATCGTGGCTTAGCTGACAGAAGCGAACTAGGGGTGGGTTCCTTATTCATAAAAATATAGTTCGCAATGTAGAGGAATACTATAGCATTCATGAGAGGCTGTTATGTATCGTAATTAAGTTTAATAAGAGGTAGAAGATGAAGGTGGTACAGGCCTACGCGCCTACATCCAGCCATGATGATCACCTGGTTGAACGCTTCTAGCGAAGACGTAAAATCAGCATGAATAGGTAAAAGACACAGTATACTGTACTGATGGGCGACTTTAATGTAAAGGTAGGCAAGAAGCAGGCTGGAGATCATGCAGTTGGGGAATATGGCATCGGCTCTAGAAACGCCAGAGGGGAGTTACTAGTAGAGTTCGCAGAACGCAATAATTTACGGATCTTGAATACCTTCTACAGAAAACGGGCTACTCGTAAGTGGACGTGGAGGAGTCCTAATGGCGAAACTAAAAATGAAATAGACTTCATAATGTGTGTCCACCCGGGCATTGTACAGGATGTGGAAGTAGTTAACAAGATCCGATGCAGTGACCATAGAATGGTAAGATCTAGAATTCAACTAGACTTGAGGAAGGAACGGCAGAAACTGATACGCAAGAAGCCGATTAATGAACTAGCTCTGAGAGGGAAAGTACAGGAATTCAGAGTTTCACTTCAGAATAGATACGCGGCTTTACCCGAGGAAACGGACCTTAGCGTTGACGCAATGAATGATAATCTGACTAGTATCATTAAGGAGTAGCAGTGGAAGTCTAGGGTATAGATGTTAGACAGGACACTGGTAAGCTATCCCAAGAGACGAAAAACCTCATTAAGAAACGTCAAGCCATGAAAGCCTCAAATGCAACAGACAAAATAGAGCTGGCGGAGCTTTCGAATTTCATCAATAGGCGTAAAGTAGCCGACATAAGAAAGTATAATATGAAGAGAATTGAGCATGCTCTAAATAACGGAAGAAGCCTCAAAGCTATGAAGACAAAACTGTGCATAGGCAAAAATCAGATGTATGCATTAAGGGACAAGGAAGGCAGGTCACAACCAATATGGATAGAATAGTTGAGGTAGCGGAAGAGTTCTACAAGATCTGTACAGCAGCCGAGACAGTCAGGATGATAACGTAAGAAGCAGTAATAGCGAGAGGAATCTGACATCCCACCAGTATTGACAGGAGAAGTAAAGAAAGCCCTAAAGGGAATGCAAAGAGGCAAAGCCACTGGTGAGGATCAGGTAACATCAGACCTATTGAAAGACGTGGAGAGATTATGTTAGAAAAACTGGCCACCCTATATACGAAGTGTCTCTCGACGGGGAAGATACCAGAATCTTGGAAGAATGCCAACATCATCTTGATCCATAAAAAAGGGGACGTAAAGGACCTGAAAAATTACAGGCCCATCAGCTTACTGTTTGTTGTCTACAACCTATTTACAAAAGTAATTGCTAACATAATTAATACATTAGAGTTCAATGAACCAAAGGAGCAGGCAGGATTTCGTACAGGCTTCTCAACAATAGACCATATTCAAACTATCATTCAGGTGATAGAGAAATGGGCGGAATACAACCAACCCCTACAGGCGATGCGCAAAGCGCCGACGACGCCATCTGCCGCCACGCCTCGGAAGCGCTCGCGGGGCCCGGCGAGCAGTGTTCCCGCGAGCGTCTATACGCGAGTGCACGGATGGATGTGTTTTTCATCGTGATTTAACGATGCTGGCGGGCCTCAGAGATGTCGAAAAATAACTGCTGCGTTGTCGGCTGCTCAAACACACACAGAAAATCGCCAGGAACGCACATCTACAGGTTTCCGGTGCTATTTCATGAGCGAAAGCGACGGCGGCGGTGGATTGCGGCTGTAAGACGTAGAAGCTAAGCAATCGCGCTTTGTTATAATAATATCTGGGGTTTTACGTCCCAAAACCACGATATGATTATGAGAGACGCCGTAGTGGAGGGCTCCGGAAATTTCGACCATCTGGTGTTCTTTAACGTGCACCTAAATCTAAGTACACGGGCCTCTACCATTACGCCTCCACCGAAATGCGACCGCCGCGGCCGGGATCGAACCCGCGACCTTCGGGTCAGCAGCCGAGCACCGTAACCGCTATACCACCGCGGCGGACTAATCGCGCTTTGTTTACGGCAGTGTTAGAGCGATTACCGTGTTTTTATTTCTTCTTTTTTGTCGCTACGTTTTCAACGAACGCTACTACGTTTACACTTGGTCGCCTCGCCTACATTGTAGACACTACAATTCACATGAGGTTGTTATTACTGATAGACGCGATACCTTGGCTCTCTTGAAAAACGAATGGCGCGAGGCGCAATGCGAGAGAATGTAGGGCAGGTGACGGCTCCTTTAAAAAAGCGCCGTGGAATCACACGTGTGCTGTACGAAATCGGCTGCATTCTACCTATTGATGGCACTGGAATGCGATCATCGGTGCAGAATGTTCGCTGTGCGCTTCTGCGCCGATGATGACAAGCTTATCGTTTATTTTTTCACAAGTTTATCGTGCTGGTTTCAAAGTTTACCAACGCTGACCCTTCACGTGGCCGACCCTGTGAAATCTATACGCCGGTGCGACAGCGCTCCCTCAAAATCTACTATATCAGCACATGGCACGTAAACGAAGCTACTGTGTCGAGAAAAAACATTGGTTCACGCGTCAACGCATGCAGGCGTTAGTGATCGGGACGTTATAAAGAAAGCGGTGTACTTACGATGAGCTCCACTTCGTAGGAGAAGCTTGTTGTCGATTGTCTGTGACAAACACTTGTCGCGTATGGGGACATTGTCGTCCCACACAGCTGTGACATCGGACACATGTCCACTATTATAAAATGCGGCTCCTTTGCGCACACGGTTGCCGCAAAAGTAATTATCTGGGACGCGCACAACCGGCGAATCGCACGCGCGCAAATGAGGCGTCTGCTACGCGACCCGCGAGCGGTTCCAACGGCCGCCGCTACGCGGCTTTCAGTGGCGCCCCTATAGGCGCTGCGCATCGCGGATACATAGCCTTCATGGATTACGAGAAGGCGTTTGATTCGGTGGAGACATCAGCAGTCATGCAGGCACTGCGGAATCAGGGCATCGACGAAGCCTATATAAACATAATGGAAGAAATCTACAGCGGGTCCACAGTCACTATAGTCCTCCTTAAAGAAAGCGACAAAATCCCAATAAAGGAAGGCGTACGGCAGGGAGACACGATCTCTCCAATGCTATTCACCGCGTGTTTGCAGGAGGTCTTCAGGGCCCTAGATTGGGAAGAATTAGGGATAAGAGTTAATGGAGAGTATCTCAGTAAACTGCAATTCGCTGATGACATTGCATTGATGAGTAACGCGGGAGACGAATTACAGCCCATGATTACTGAACTGGATACGGAAAGTAGAAGAGCAGGTCTGAAAATTAATATGCATAAAACTAAAGTAATGTGGAACAATCTTGGCAGAGAACAGCGCTTTGCGATAGGTGGGGATACACTGGAATTTGTAAAGGAGTACGTCTGCTTAGGACAGGTAGTAACCACGAAGCCGAACCATGAGAGTGAATTAACTAGAAGAATAAGGATGGGATGGGGCTCATTCGGCAAGCATTATCAAATCATGAATGGTAGTCTACCACTATCCCTCAAGAGGAAGGTATATGACAGCTGTATCTTACCGGTACTTACCTACGGAGCAGAAACCTGGAGACTTACAAAGAGGGTTCAACTTAAATTGAGGACGACGCAGCGAGCGATGGAAAGGAAAATGATAGGTGTAACCTTAAGAGACAGGAAGAGAGCAGAGTGGGTCAGGGAACAAACGGGGGCTAAGGATGTCATAGTTGAAATAATAATGAGAAATAACAGACAGCAATGCCAAGGAAAGTACAGGTGGTGTTATTTGTAGTAATTAGAATATAAATGTGAAGAAAGTAAAGTGGACGAAAAGATAACTTGCCGCCGGCAGGGACCGGCAAGTTATCTTTTCGTCCACTTTACTTCCTTCACATTTATATTCTAATTACTACAAATAACACCGCCTGTACTTTCCTTGGCATTGCTGTCTGTTAGTTCTCATTAATATTGTGTCTAACAAAGAAAAACGAGCCCTTAAAAAGTAATCGTCTTACCTTCATTCATAGTTGAAATAAAGAAGAAGAAACGGATATGGGCCGGGCACGTAGCACGTAGGCAGGATAACCGGTGGTCATTAAGGGTAACTGACTGGATTCCAAGAGATGGCAAACGCGTGAGGGGGAGACAGAAAATTAGGTGGGTAGATGAGATTAGAAGTTTGTAGGTATAGCGTGGCAGCAGAAAGCACAGGACCGGGTTGATTGGCGGAACATGGGAGAGGCCTTTGCCCTGCAGTGGGCGTAGACAGGCTGATGATGATGATGATGATGATGCTTCGACATTGATCCGGCCATCGACCAAACAACCGGCAAATGAGATCCAATCTCGCCGCTGTCTACCATCCTGTCGCCACTTCCGCAAAGCTTGGTCCTGGATGGCGGATGGACAGTCCCATCGCCAGCAACATCACCTACTCCGCCGGCTATAGACCATATTTTTCTTAGCCTTGTAGCGCGAGTGTCAGCCGCGCCGCTACTCTCGACACCAGGCGCCGCCTGGTGGTGCAGACGACGCGGGGGCTGCTGAGAGCGGGAGGTAACGGCCGTGCTTGCGTCGCGTGTTCCCTTGTGTCAGTGCTTTCAGAGCTGTTAGAAAGTATCGGTCTCAGCTGCTTGCTTGCCGCATACTCGGAACGGCAGTGCAATGTATAAAAATTCGTCTGGGTGGCACTGCACCGTTGTTGGGTGCCCGAACAACGAGCGAAAAAGGAGGCGGCTGATGCAACGGACCTGCAACGGTCACGGGAACACGAGCGGCTTGTGTTTGTGCAGTGTGCATTCTAGACGTTTTCAAGGCCCTTGATTTCGATAAGTAATAAGTGAGCTGGTGTTCTTGCTCAGGAGGTCATATTTTCTACCTATTCAAACGGCTGCACTACAAGTGCATGGGTTAAAACAGGACCACCTGCTGGATGAAAAAAAAAAAAAACTGAATGACTAGAACAGCAACGACGAATCTTGAAATGAGAAATACAGTATCCATGCAGCTCACCAGATATTTCTCAAACTGCGAAGCCAATGAACAAAGGTTTCTCAATTTTGTCTGAAGACTTACAGGCGCCACCACAGCTGCCGAGTGGAAGCAAGCTTCAGTTATTAACATGCACGGAAATTTCAACACGCGGGTGTTTAAGCTTGCTTCCGAGATCCAAAATGCGGCCACCTTGGCTGTAAATGTGTTCAAAGAGGCACAGGTAGACCTCGATGTAACGAACTGTTTCACTTTTAACACTTCATGTGCATAGAACATATGTATCGTGAACCTCACAGCCGCGAGGCTGTGGTTTCATAACAACGAAGTTTTACTGTGACAGCAAAGGAAGGCCGATGCGATAAATCCTGATCCGGCTCAATCGTGATCGAAAGTGCTCGTGTGAAAGGGATCTTGTCATTGCAGGGGCGATCCTTCATTTGCGGCTAAGTATATCCAGACCGAGGCATGTCGCGATAGAAAATGCATGCGTGTGCGCCGCTCGGTCAGGATCGAACTTAATCAATATCGGACTCAAACGTAATCTTCGTCGGTTTTGATCGTGATTCAAAGCACCTCTGCGGCGGGGTGTTTCTGCGGACTCTGCTTTTTAAGAACACAGAGGTCGGGGGCCGGCATGCGCGCTGCGTCTTCGGACACTACGACAGGCCATGCTTTCGCAGTAATCTCGCTTAGAAACCGCACGTAATCTCCGCTGCAGCGTTCAGCGTTAAAAACTGAAATAATCGCCTAATTAAATTCATCCCGTTGCATTTTGCGAGAGAGCACAAAACAGCCATCGTGCAGCACAAAGTCGAACGGTAGCGCGGCACGAAAATATCTGTCGCTGCTGCCTTTCAGAAAAAAGAAGATACAGCTTACTAAGTTTCATCTGGCCGTTAGCATATGCAAATGCGTAAGTTTAAAACGTTTCTTGATATGATACAGCTCTAAAAAAAGAAGAATGAACAGCTGCACGGTGTTGCAACTATTCAAACCTTCGTGACGATGTTGCTGAACGTTCTCGCGATGTTTGGCAAGCTCCCTGGCACAATTCCACTGTTCAAAAATGTAGTCGCATGAAAGAAGACGCACGTCCCGACAATCAGAGGAGACTGAGCGGCTACAACAATTGCAAATCTGCCATCGCCCGCTACTGAGAGCCACAAACGTGGTGCACCGTGCTGTGCGCCAGCGCGTTTCAGCAGCCCCCAAGCAAATGCTCCCGCCGCGGCGCCTCGGTCGGCCAAACATGGCGGCCCCCTACGAGCGCTGGAAATTCTGGTCTATAGAAAGTGTGCCTCCATCGGCGGTGCATCGTGGGCTTGGTGGCTGCTTCGTTTTGTCACCACCTAACCCGCTACTCTTCGCTATGCAGGCCAGTGTTACGCAATCCCTGTTCACTAAGAAGAGCAGTAATTACTTTTCGCTGCAGCTACCGAGCCCACGTTGCTGCTGTACGACTGTTGTTGAATGCGGCAGTGGCGTGAGATTGTTATTGTTGCTTGTATCGGGAGACATCGAGTCAAATCCGGGCCCTGATGCTGTTCTCGCTGAACTGCAAAAGCTTTCCGCGGGCCAGTCAACCCTCTTCAATGAAGTGCAGGGACTAAAAAGCCAACTACTAACAACAGAACACGCCCTATCCGACCAAGCTAAGCGAATCGCTGATATGGAAAAACATTACCAAGCTCTGCTACCCCTAAAAGCCGAACTTGAACTAATAAAAAAAAACAGCGTTGAAGGTGCACGCAAAACAGATGACCTTGAGGCACGTTTGTATGACGCAGAGAACAGGTCACGGCGTAACAATTTAATTTTTTTATGGCGTACCAGATGCCAATCCCTCAGAATCGTACGCTCAGTCTGAGCAACTTATCATTGGCCATTGCCATGACTACTTAGGCATAGATTTAAACCCTGAAGACATTGATCGTGTGCATCACTTGGGCCGCCATTCAGGCACCAGATGTAGGCCAATAATTGCGAAGGTCGCTTTGTCCAAGAAAAAAAATCACAGCATATCCACGGAGTGAATGATGATGAGTGGGCGAAGCTGCGGAGGTTCATCGGTAAACCGTGAATCTTCCGTGAATTCTGCCCAGTACATCATCACCGACGTGAGAACGGGCGCGTTTATACTAAAGGTTCGATGAGTTATGACGACTTGCAGCTCACTTTAATTTTACATGTACGCTGTGAATTTTCATTGTTTAGAAAACCATTGCTTTAGAAAACATCTGGCGTCTTTCGTTAAGCAGCTGGCGTCTTTTCGTTTTGCTTTAGAAACATCTGGCGTTCTTTCGTTTTGCTTTTACAAAACATCTGGCGTCTTTCGTTGGTTTATTTCATCAATCAACGGCGTTTTGAACAAAATTTTTATTGTTTAATCACGCACAGGAGAAATCTCACCAGGCACTACCTTGGAGGTAAACAATGGCTGCTAATGGGAATGAGAGACAGAAGAAGTCGGCTTTTAGCTAACACTTACACTTCTACTTCTACTAACGTTTCCTACTGGAACATGCCAATGGCTGCTAATGGGGAATGAGAGAATAAGAATTCGGCTTTTAGTTAACGCGCACGCTGCGAATTTTTTTATTGTTCAACAACGCACAGGAAAAATCTCCCACCGGCACCACCTTGGAGCTCAAAGCGTAAGACTGGTTACGCACTACGACTACTACGACTACGACTACGAGGGACGAACGGGTGCCGCCTTAAGGAGCTTCGCCCCTAAAAAAACGCCAGGCCTGCGCTGAAACCGCAGCACAGTCACAGCGAAAGCTGGAAGAGCGGCGTTTCTAGAGCCCGTTAAGCTCTCTTGGGGCTACAATGCAAGTACACTAGAAAGGTACCCACTACGCCATAAATCACAATTTTTGTGAAGTTCGGAAGCACCTACTAAGCCATTATTCGTCATTCTGCGGAGAAGCGAGGCACCAGCTACACGTCTGTAAGGCATTATGTGCACTTTGTTGACGCCACGACTGATGACGATGAAGAATTATGGCTCAGCCCTTTGTAATGGGTTGCAATGTTTAAACGACCCACCAGTTATGTAATTTGCATTGGGTGACGCCCGGTCGCTAGTTCCCTCTCCCGTCATGCTGTATAACATACGTTCACGTGGGAGAGAGACGGGGGGGGGGGCGAAGAACTTTACTGAGACCCCGAGGAAATGGATCATGCGCCTATGGGCTTCCTTGGCAACGAATACAAGTGCACTTGCGAGGAACCCACTACGCTATAAATCATTGTAATTTTTGAGAAGTAGGGCAGCAGGCACTGTGTCATTTTTTCGTCATTCTACGGAGAGCGTTGGTACCTGCTAAACGCATGTAAGGCATTATGTGCGCTTTGTTGATGCTGTGCCTGATGACGATGAAGAATTATGGCAGAGCCATTTGTAATGGGTTGGAAGCATTCAAGAACCTACTCGTTGTGCAATTCGCATTGTGTGACGCCTGGTTACAGAATTCGCGTTGTGCGACGCTTGGTGCTTATTTTACTCTTCTACCACGCTATATTGCATATGCTAATGTGGTTCCTTCCCGACATGAAGCCTGTATAGGACCTTTTTGCAAAGCAGTTTCAAGCACCGGCATGGCTCAGAGGTTGAATACTGGGCTCCCACGCAGAGGGCCCAGGTTCGAACCTCGTTCCATCCTGGAATTTTTTCCTTATTTCGTTTTTTTTTCTTATTTCGAGCGATACTGGTTACGGACACCGGCGGCGGCGGCGGCGGACAACTACGGCGCCAGAAACGGCCGGTGAAATGATCTCATAACAGCTTTCGCTGTAAAAACAAGAAATCCTTTCAAACGGACGTAAGCTGAGAGGAACGACATACAGTATTGGAGATGATTTCTCACGTCGTGTTCAAAATGCCAGAAGGCAGTTGGTCGAGTTTGCAAAGCAGAAGTCCTCTCCATTTTCGTTACGCTATAAACACTACACATCGGCTCTAAACGCTACTCGTTCAATGAAACTTCAAGAACAGTACAAGAAATTCAATAGCAATCATGTCGACGTCATACTGTAACCGCCAATTCTAACCCTAAACTAAAAACCAAACTTTCTTTTTCTCTAATTTTCACGAACGCTCGAAGTTTCATGCGTAAACGCGATCACCTGTCTCATCTTGTCAAGTCATCAGATAGCAGTATTCTCATACTAACAGAAACGTGGCTAACAAATGACGTCACCGAGGCGGAAGTGCTCGCCGATCGACCGGGTTTCAATGCTTATCGGGAGGACCGCAAAAGCGCTCGCGGGGCTGGTGTCCTCATTGCAATCAGTAATAGCTTACCATGTTCTGTTCTAAACACTGACACAGATTTAGAAATCTTCTGGGTACTGATTCAAGCATTGCAGCAAGCTGTATTATTAGGTGTTTGCTATAGGCCTCCACATAACAATCCTAACTTTTCTCGCGCACTTCATAATATTCTAAACCGCCTTACATCGTTGTATCCTAAAGGAGAAATCGTTCTTTTGGTGACTTCAATTTTGCTGGTTTTAACTGGGAGGATGACACTTCTACCGCTAACCCAGCAGAAGCTACAGATTTTCTTAGCGTTTGTCTTGATTACAACCTAAAACAGTTAGTAACTCAGCCAACACGTGTCACACGCGACTCCTCTCGCATTCTGAATTTAATAATAAGAACTCATCCTCACAGCCTGTCTTCGATCCACTACCTCCGTGAGATCAGCGACCACAAAGTTATACACGCTGACTTTACTTTCAGCCCTGTTGCGCGACACATACAAAAGAAAACAATAACCTTATAGGATAAGGGTAACTATGATGCTATAAATAACGAACTTACGGTATTTTTTCCGCAGTTTGAGTCGAACTTTAACCACTGCTCTGTTCAAGAGAATTGGGTAATTTTCAAGCTGAAGCTGACCGAGCTAATAACCAACTTCATCCCTAAAACCATTATCCGTGTTAACACTCGTAAGCCATGGTTTAATAAGTCTTTCCACCGACTAGATAACAAGAAGAAACCTAAATTCCGAACTGCTAAACTAAAAGGGGACTCCCACAACTGGGATGAGTACTACGTACACTCTAAGAAAAAAGCGAGTATTTGGGGAGTATTTCTGCTACACAACAATAATCGTCATCTGGCTTGCTCGCGTTTGCTTTCTTGAAAACCTGGCTCTCGTCACTTTCCTATCAAGAATGCTATGTCGCGCTGATAACGCGCGCACCGTTCGTGACCGGCAAGTGCCGGGACCGTGGTGATAGCGCGAGGAAAATACGCGAGGTGGATTTGCCCAATATGTTAACTAAAGATCCCCGCAAGTTTTGGCAGATAATTAACCCTAAAGCCGTTGTTGGCACCACTCTTACTAACGAATCTGGAGAGGTTCTTCCAGATGCAGAATGCGCTGATGCTTTCAATAGCGCTTTCTCATCTGTATTTACTCACCAATCACGCGTATCCTTACCTGTGTTTTCATGTCACATCACACATGCCATGCCTGAAATCAGTTTTTCTGCTGATGGTATCTCATCCCTCATCGAAAAGTTGAAGTTAACGTCAGCATCTGGACTGGACGGTATTAATGCGAAACTGTTGAAAAAATATACATCATACTGCGCCGGCTTATTTTGTATTATTATTTTCGCAATCTCTTTCAACAGGCACCATCCCAGGCAAATAGAAAGTGGGAAAGGTCCTTCCTGTCTTCAAATCCGGTAACAGAAACTCGCCACTAAACTACCGACCGATCGCCTTGACCAGCGTATCCTGCAAACTCATGGAACACGTCATTTACTCTTACGTCATGAACTTTCTCGACTCCCATAACTTCTTTCACCATTCTCAACATGGGTTTCGTAGGGGCCACTCTTGCGAAACCCAGCTTGCCATCTTCGTTCATGACCTTCATGCTTACCTTGACATAAACAAACAAATCGATTCCATATTCCTTGATTTTGCAAGAGCCTTTGACAAGGTACCCCCCAAACGCCTAATATTAAAACTGTCTTCCTTAAACTTGTACCCATATGTACCAAAATGGATAAAAGAATTCTTGACTAACCAGACACACTCAGTGTTTACAAATGATAAATTGTCTAAACCTCTTCCGGTGATATCGGGTGTGCCCCAGGGCTCTGTCCTTGGTCCTCTTTTATTTCTAATTTACATTAACGACCTACCTATGCATGTATCTTCAAATATTCGCATGTTTGCCGACGACTGCGTTATTTATCGAACCGTTACTAACCCTTCTGACCACGTCTTATTGCAAGAAGACCTCGACCACATCCTACAATGGTGTGATGACTGGCTTATGTCCTTAAACCCTACTAAATGCAAACTAATCTCCTTCACTCGTCGTCTAAATCTTCTTCGCTTTTCTTATAACATAGCTAACGTCCCTGTCGAATCAGTACCCACTTATAAATACCTTGAAGTCACCCTATCCTACAATTTGTCGTGGAGCGCTCTCATTGCTAAAATCACATCATCATCTAACAAAATTTTGGGCTTCTTAAAACGTCATTTACGCAACGCCCCGAGTCACGTAAAACTACTTGCTTATACATCATTAGTCGGATCAAAGTTAGAATATGCGTCTCCCATCTGGAACCCGCCTGAAGTTGGTCTCACAAATTCTCTAGAAACCATTCAATGTCGTGCAGCGAGATTCATTCATGCTTCGTACTCATACGACATCAGTGTTTCATCCCTCAAAGCCGAGTGCGACTTATCACCTTTGTCTTATCGACGACGCATTGCAACCCTCTCATTATTTCACAAGTTTTTTCACTCGCCCCTTCATCGCTCTCCTTACATTATCCCCGCAGTTCACCTATCTCATCGCACCGGCCATGCACTACAAGTCTTCGCCCATGTGCCCGTACTAAAACATTTTCTGCTTCTTTTTTTCTCAGAGCAGCTAAAGACTGGAACGGCCTTTCCCACGATGTCGCCACAATCACCTGCCCATGAAGCTTCATGCATAGCATTTCAAATGTAACTTCACATTGATCATTGTGACAACGCAACTGATTGCATATTACCCACCCCTTATGTAATACCCTTCCGGGGGTCTTTCGGGAAATACGGTACGGTACGAAGAACTTTATTTAAAGATCCGGAGAAGTGCCACCCCTTAGGGTGACACCGCGGGCCGCTCCCACGTGGGGACAGTTAGACCTAGCCTAACCGCCGCATCGCAGGCTCTCTGGACATAAAAATGAAAAATGAAAAAATAAAAAATGCTGTTCGTCTCCTCTGTGGAGCCAGTGAAAATCCTGTGAAGGACAAGTGTGACACATGTTGTCTGGCAAAGTTAAGACGAAGCAATTTCCCGAAGGGTGAGGCAACACGGGCCAAGGTTCCACTGGAGATTGTCCATTCAGATGTGGTTGGAAAAATCACACCAACATCCAGAGGGGGCTCCTGTTACTTTGTAACCTTCATAGATGACTACTCAAGATACACTGTGGTGTATCCCATGAAGGCTAAAGATGAAGTGTTTCCGAACTTTGACAAGTACAGATGTATGGTGGAAAATATTGTCACGTGGTCGTGACGTCGACGAAAACAGCAGTCGGCGTTGTCAAGATGAAACTGTTTATTTGGCCGAACTTGTGGCCGGGAAACGGAAAGTTAATTTACAGCAATACACACGGTATGCACTGATAGCGGCGTACAGATCGTCGACCGTCGATCAACTGACCAGCGCTGAAGCGCGTCGGCATTTAAACGTGTGCCGTCGAATATTCCAGCGTTATCGCTGGCTGTCGTGCAAATTCTAGAATAAGCTCGAGTGTGCGCGTCTTGCGCGCAATCTTAACAAAACGATCTGCAATGATCGCGAAGGTTCTCGAACAATGAGGCGCGGTTCGCGCTGAGCGTTGCTGACAGTCTTTGTGCCCGAAAACCGAATACAGCAAAAGTAATAAAGAAACGCACGTGGCAATGTCCCCCTCTGAAAAAGCATCGTCCCGATGCTTAAAACAGAACAGGCCGATGCATGCAACAATAAATAACAAGAATAAAGTAACAAAGTACAATAAACAATAGCACAAGAAAGCACAATAATAAAGCAAAATGACAGTCCTCAGATTTGCTAACGCGCGTAATATGGTTTGAGGCGCACGACATGGACGACTTCAGGTCGTGCACGGCGCCGCTGAGAGTTCGTAATGCCGTCAGGGACAACCTCGTAGTCGAGTGCGCCGAGGCGTCGAAGTACCCTGTACGGTCCGCAGTACCGTCGAAGAAGCTTCTCACTGAGTCCCCGTCAGCGTATTGGCGTCCATACCCATACAGGTCACCGGGTTGGTATTCCATGTGGCGTCGTCGAAGGTTGTAGCGGCGGCTGTCAGTCGTCTGCCGGTTCTTGATCCGTAGGCGGGCGAGCTGTCGTGCTTCTTCCGCGCGCTGTAAGTAAGCGGCGGCGTCGAGATTTTCTTCGTCGGTGACGTTTGGTAGCATGGCGTCAAGCGTCGTCGCCGGGCTCCTTCCGTAGACCAACTTGTACGGCGTCATCTGCGTTGTTTCTTGGACGGCCGTGTTGTAGGCGAAGGTCACGTACGGAAGGACGGCGTCCCACGTCTTGTGCTCAACGTCGACGTACATGGCCAGCATGTCGGCGATGGTCTTATTTAGACGATCGGTGAGGCCATTGGTGTGTGGGTGGTAGGCGGTGGCTCGTCTCCCCGTATTTGAAGATCGCCTGAGTTAAGTCCGCAGTAAAGGCGGTACCTCTGTCTGTGATGAGGACCTCTGGGGCGCCATGACGCAAGACGATGTTCTCCACGAAGAACTTGGCTACCTCGGCGGCATTGCCTTTGGACAAGGCCTTTGTCTCGGCGTAGCGGGTGAGGTAGTCAGTTGCTACGACGATCCACTTGTTGCCGGAAGTCGACGTCGGGAACGGCCCCAGTAGGTCCATCCCGATTTGCTGGAACGGCCGGTGAGGTGGTTCGATTGGCTGCAGAAGTCCCGCTGGCCTGGTCGGCGGTGTCTTCCGTCGCTGGCAATCTCGGCAAGTCTTAACGTAGTGGGCGACGTCGGCAGCAAGGCGTGGGCAGTAGTATTTTTCCTGTATTCTGGCGAGCGTGCGGGAAACACCGAGGTGTCCAGCCGTCGGGTCGTCGTGTAGGGCCTGGAGGACTTCTGGTCGCAATGATGAGGGCACGACGAGAAGGTAGTCGGTTCGAAGGGGCGAGAAGTTCTTCTTGAGGAGAACACCGTTCCGTAAGAAAAACGACGGCAGTCCTCGCTTGAATACCTTCGGAACAACGGCGGTCTTGCACTCGAGGTACTCAATAAGGCCCCCCAGTTCCGCGTCGGCCCGTTGCCTTTCGGCGAATTCGTCGGCACTTATAGTTCCGAGGAAGCAGTCATCGTCGTCGTCTTGCGGCGGCGCGTCGACGGGGGGACGAGACAGGCAGTCGGCGTCAGAGTGTTTTCGTCCGGACTTGTACACGACGGTAATATCGAATTCTTGAAGCCTCAGACTCCATCGTGCGAGACGACCTGAAGGGTCCTTCAAGTTAGCTAGCCAACATAAGGCGTGATGGTCCCTGACAACTTTGAAGGGCCTGCCATAGAGGTAGGGGCGAAACTTTGACGTAGCCCAGAGGATGGCAAGGCATTCCTTTTCTGTTGTGGAATAGTTTGCTTCTGCCTTGGATAGTGACCGGCTAGCATAACTGATAACCCTATCAAGCCCGTCAGTCTTTTGCACAAGGACGGCACCGAGTCCTACGCTGCTTGCGTCGGTGTGTATTTCCGTATCGGCGCAAACGTCGAAATGCGCAAGTATGGGTGGCGTCTGCAGGCGTCGTTTAAGTTCTTGAAAGGCTTGCACTTGCGCCGTTTGCCACCTGAATTCCACGTTATTCTTCGTGAGAAGCGTCAGTGGTTCGGCGATACGTGAAAAGTTTTTGACGAAGCGTCTGTAATAGGCGCATAAGCCGAGAAATCGGCGCACGGCCTTCTTGTCGGTGGGTGGCGCGAAGTCGGCGATGGCAGCTGTTTTCAGCGGGTCTGGGCGCACTCTAGACTTGCTGATCATATGACCCAGAAACAAGAGCTCGTCGTACGCGAATCGGCACTTTTCTGGCTTCAGGGTCAGTCCAGAGGCCTTGATTGCTTGAAGTACTGCCTCAAGCCGCCGGAGATGCTCGTCGAAGGTCGAGGAAAACACGACGACGTCGTCCAAATACACAAGGCACGTCTGCCACTTCAATCCGGCCAGTACGGTGTCCATGACACGCTGGAACGTCGCAAGTGCCGAGCAAAGACCGAAAGGCATGACCTTGAACTCAAAGAGGCCGTCGGGTGTTATAAAGGCAGTCTTTTCTCGGTCTCTCTCGTCGACTTCGATTTGCCAGTAGCCGGTCTTGAGGTCCATCGACGAAAAGTACGTCGCGTTGTGAAGTCGATCCAGGGTGTCGTCTATTCGTGGGAGGGGGTACACGTCCTTCTTCGTGATTTTGTTCAGGCGCCGATAATCAACGCAGAAGCGCAGTGTCCCGTCCTTTTTCTTCACTAACACCACGGGTGACGCCCACGGACTCTTGGACGGCTGGATGATGTTGTCGCGTAGCATCTCGTCGACTTGTTTCTTTATCGCGTCGCGCTCTCGAGTAGAAACTGTGTAGGGGCTCTGACGGAGTGGTCGAGAATTTTCTTCTGTTATAATGCGGTGCTTCGCAAGGGGCGTTTGTCGGACCCGCGATGACGACGAGAAACAGTGCTTGTATTGCAGGAGCAGGGTTTTGAGCTGGTTTTGCTTGGCCTTCGGAAGGCTCGGGTTGACGTCAAAGTCCGGTTCGGGAACTCTATTCGTCGAAGCAGGATCGGCGGCATCGAAGAGGGCGAAAGCATCGCTGGCGGCTACACATTCGTCGATGTAGGCAACCGTCGTACCAAAGTTGAGGTGCCTATATTCGTGGCTGAAATTTGTCAGCACTACCTTTGCTTTACCGTCACGCAGCTCGGCTATACCTCGTGCGACGCAAATTTGGCGGTTCAGGAGTAGGTGCTGATCGCCCTCGATGACGCCTTCAAGGTTCTCAGGTTTTTCGGTGCCGACGGAAATAATGACGCTGGAGCGCGGCGTAATGGTCCGGACGCCCCCGCGAAGCGCTGACCCAAGCCCGAGCCGCGAGGAGGACGACGGCAAAGAAAACCCGGATCGTCGAACAAGCCGCAGGCAGAAGGGACTACCGCCAGAGCACGGGCTCCTTCCCGAACAAACCAGGCAGCCCCAAGTCCCAACACCGACCGCAGCGACGATGACCGACCCCGTGCAGCCTTCGCCGATCCTACTCCGGCAGCCCAAGGAGCCGCCAACCTTCCGCGGGTCGTCATTCGAAGACCCGGAAACCTGGCTCGAGACTTTCGAAAGGGTCGCAACATTTAACAACTGGAACGCCGACGACAAGCTGCGCCATGTGTACTTCTACCTGGAAGAAGCAGCAAGGACATGGCTCGAGAACCGGGAGTCCACGCTTCGAACCTGGGATCTCTTTCGCAGTGCTTTTTTGGAGACGTTCACGAGCGTCGTCCGAAAGGAAAGGGCCGCAACCTTGCTGGAGACACGGGTTCAGCTCCCGAACGAAAACGTGACCATCTTCGCGGAAGAAATGACCCGGCTGTTCCGCCATGCTGATCCCAACATGCCTGAAGAAAAGAAGGTTCGTTTCCTCATGCGAGGAGTAAAGGAACAGCTCTTCGCTGGCCTTATGAGGAATCCGCCGAATAGCGTCCAAGAATTTGTCTCCGAAGCAACAACAATCGAGAAAACGCTTGAGATGCGAACAAGGCAATACAACCGCAGCGTCTCGACCACAACCTACGCCGACGTTCAAGCGCTAGGATCCACCGACCTGCGTGAGACGATTCGTGCAATCGTGCAAGAGGAGCTGCGAAAACTTCTACCTTCGTCGCAACCTCAAGTAGATTCCATCGCCGACGTCGTACGCCAGGAGATCCAGCATTCACTCGGTGCGCCTCAGCTAGTAGAGCCGCAGGCGCAAGCTATGAGCTACGCTGCTGCAGCCGCTGTCATGCTCCTCCTCTACCCCGCACCTCCACCAGATGTCACGTGGTCGTGACGTCGACGAAGATAGCAGTCGGCGTTGTCAAGATGAAACTGTTTATTTGGCCGAACTTGTGGCCGGGAAACGGAAAGTTAATTTACAGCAATACACACGGTATGCACTGATAGCGGCGTACAGATCGTCGACCGTCGATCAACTGACCAGCGCTGAAGCGCGTCGGCATTTAAACGTGTGCCGTCGAATATTCCAGCGTTATCGCTGGCTGTCGTGCAAATTCTAGAATAAGCTCGAGTGTGCGCGTCTTGCGCGCAATCTTAACAAAACGATCTGCAATGATCGCGAAGGTTCTCGAACAATGAGGCGCGGTTCGCGCTGAGCGTTGCTGACAGTCTTTGTGCCCGAAAACCGAATACAGCAAAAGTAATAAAGAAACGCACGTGGCAATATCCACAACACGAAGGTGAAGACGTTGCGTAGTGACAGTGGAGGCAAGTACACAAGCAAAAAGCTCAACATGTACCTGGCTAACCACGGCATAAAACACCAGCTGACCATTCCTGGTACACCTGAGCAAAATGGAGCAAAATGGAGTACACCTGAGCAAAATGAACCAAACACTGTTTGACATGACGAGGTGCCTCCTCATTGAATCTGGTGTCACCAAGGAACTTTGGGCTGATGCCATTGTCACTGCAAGCTACATTAGAAACAAGTGCCCGTCAAAGGCAGTAGGAGGAGAGTCGCCAGAAGCTCTGTGGACAGGGGGAGAAGTGAAACTGGACCACTTATGAATGTTCGGGTGCAAAGCATGGAGCGTGCGAAACAGACTGCGCAAGGGAGACAAGCTAGACCCGAAAGCGGAGGAGTGCATACTGGTCGGATACCCAGATGGAGTGAAGGGGTACAAGTTATGGACCTAAAAAGAAAATCGCTTTTTTGCGAGTCGGAATGTCGTTCTTAAAGAAGACTCCTTTCTATGCAAACTTGCAAAATGTGCAAGTGGCAACATTGAAGCAGATAACAACATTAGTAGCACAATCCTGTTTCAAGTTGAAGACAGCTTGAGCGGGCCGCATGATCTTTGCGATTCAAATCATTATGATACCGAGAGCAACAATCATGAAGAAATTGGCTCATCTGCTGATGAAGATGAGGCAGCGACACAGGATGAAAGAGCTGTGCAACAGCTGTCCAGCGCTCCAGATCAAAGCACACAGGCATTAAGGCGGTCAGAAAGACTGGCAAATGAGAGACGACCTCAAGGTGACTGTCTAGGCTGCTCTACAGCTAAGCCACGGCCGCTGGATAAAAAGCGCACGGTACGGCCTGCCGCGTCAGGCGGCTTTCTATGGGAGAGCGCGTGTTGGCCCTAGTTGCAGTTGCGGCCGCTGAGGCGCGACGGGGCGGGGAAGGGGAAACGGGTGCCGGCGGCTCCGTTGGGGCAGCAGCCGCAGCAAATTAGTTGGTGGTGGTCACAACAGCGATCTCACTCAGCTGTTCCAAGCGGTCTTTTAAGTGCGAATGCACTTTATAAGCGACCCTGAATCCGCCGTCCCATAGCAACGGTGCGTGGAGCGGAGAGGAGCGTCTGTAGCAACGGCGCAGCGACGTCACACCCCACGTGACTGCGCGCGCTCCGCCTCCTCACCGCGGTTTGCGCGGGCGCGCGCCGGCTCCGCATAAAGCTACCGCCCTCTGCTCTCCCCTCCGCCGCCTCCTCTCCTGCGCGCTCTCGCGCGCGACGGCGGCGCCCCCTCGAACGCGCCACGCGGACGCGTGAAACTTTCAGGCCGGTTGCGCGCTGGCGCTGCCACTTCAGCCACAGCTTTTCTAGTCCAGCCGTGGTCGCGTGCCATGTCTCGCATACGGCTGTGTGTAATGACTCTATTATTTCTGCGTTCATTTTCTCAGTTGGTGTAGGTGTGCGCACCATCTAATTCCCTTACAGCGCGCCAGAAGAGCTGCTGCAAGCAATGTACAATTTGTAGCAAATTGCATGTCGTTTACGGTTCTTTTCGGAGCGCAGCGTTTCCCCGTGTGTTCATTGCATCGGCAAGAAATATTTACATGGCAGCTGTGATGTCAAGCCACGCCGTTTGGGAAGGAATAGTTCCCGTGCGTATAAACTATCTCTATCATATATAACTGCAGCAATGCCTGCAATTCCCATGAACGTGCTCGATCAAAATTTCATGACATTTCACATATGTTACCTCTCCTCGGCCTGCCCACCGCGGTGATGTAGCGGTTTCGGCGCTCGTCTGCTGACCCGAAGGTCGCGTGTTCGGTCCCGGCCGCGGCGGTCGCAATTCGATAGAGGTGAAATGCTAGAGGCAGGCGTACTGTGCGATGTCAGTGCACGTTAAGCAACACCAGATGGTCAAAATTTCATTTCCGGAGCCCTACACTACGGTGTGCCTCATAATCATATCGTGGTTTTGTGAAGTGGAAGATTTATGCTTCAATAAATTCAGTTGTTAGTCTGCGCTCGTCCTGTGTACTTCTTCTTCTTGTGTTCCGTCAACCGCGCAGTTTTTTACCATTCTATGTCATACCAACTAGCCCCCCAACGCACTTTACTCAAGTTAGGTGGAAATCTTATCACAGCAGCAAAACACCATAAGCGTCGGAGAACGTTCTAAACATGAATGAACGTTTATTAAAATAAGCGCATGGCTGCGCTTTGATTGAAATTTTAAATTTATTGCTTTGATCTACTGCGCGTCAAAGAGGCATCTGCTGCAACTACCGCAGCGTGTTGAAACTTATGCGCTAAATCTGTGACGCGATAATTCATGATGACACGCCGGCCGATGAGCCGCGGTCCGCTGAACTAAAGCCACGCTCATGTTCCGAATTCGCAAAAAGTTCTGACTGTCACCCAGGAGTGGTTCGCCAAATTAGACAATATGATGGAGGAGCTGCACGCAAATGCACTGCTTTCGATAAATCCTGCGCGCTCGGTTCTTTTTTTTTTTTTTTTTTTTTGCTATCGCACTTTCATTCCGACGCTCGCTCCGTCTTCGCCCTTCCATCCGCACATCACAGTGAAAGGTTAGTAGAATATGTGGAACACAACCTAGTGTTCTAGTGCACGACATTCGTTCTTTCAGAGTTATTAATATGTGGGGTTTTACGTGCCAAAACCGTGATATGATCAGGAGGCACGCCGTAGTGGAGGCCTCCGAAAATTTCGACCATCTGGTGTCCGAGACAGTCACTTGCTCGAGAAAGTGACTGCCTTGGTGCATGACAAATAACACGAAATTTCGCGTGACATTGAGTAAGTATACACCACATATCTCACACGGCCAAGCAAGACGCCTGTCAAGAGTAAAA
>NW_023616238.1:0-24495 GCF_013339695.2 Rhipicephalus sanguineus
CCACACACCACACACACACACACACAACACACCACACACCACACACACCACACCACACACACACACACACACACACACGGCGGCTAGTAGCTTCCAACCGACTTACATTTATTCGATTGGAGGGGTGTGGGGGGAGCAATGACAGCAGAATCTGCAGCGTGCGAGTGAACGTGCATACATTATGAGAACAAAAGAGTCAGTTGACCTCTTTTGTCAATCCTGACTTGCCACGTATAGGACTCCCTTAAAGAGATACGTGAACTCTCTTTGGAGATCATTGTACTCTCTTCGGAGAGTCGTGTGACCCACAAGGGAGTTAATTAAGAAAGTCATATACGTGGCAACGAAAAGAGTAAGATAACTATTTCTTTAAAAGGCGAAGCATTCTTAGCGAGCCTTTGGCACTTTGAGCGTTTTCTATCTACTCATCTATCTATCTAGCCGCCTACTCTCGATGCTCTCGTGATCGCCTCCTTAACTTGGTGTAGACCAAATTGCATGATAGGTAAGAGGATTTGACGAATATACTGTCGCGTCATCACATAATGAATCGCAAAATCCTGTCGTGTACGTCGTCAAACCCTTTCATCCAGACACGTGTGACACATACCCGTTTACCAAGGGCCGCGGTGTACGGGTATGCGCCGGTGATTGACAGTTTATATCTACCCAGAACGGCGAGAACAGAAATGTTTTTTAAATGCGAAAAGCGTTAAGAAAAACCTACATGGGCACGTTTACGCGACGAATGGAACGAATAAAAATTGGGATCCCAGCAGGAATCGAACCCAAGCATACTGTGTAGCAGGGCGTAGCCAAGGGGGGGGGTGGGGGGGGTGGGGGGTTCAAACCCCCCTCCTCCCACGAAATTTTTCAATTTTGCTTGCGTATATATATACACACATACAAACGCACGCACGAACGTACATAAGTATGGTTGAACCCCCCCCCCCCGAAAAAATTTCTGGCTACGCCCCTGCTGTGTGGCAATCAGGTTTCTACCACAAAGCCACGCCAGGTGTATAAACTGGTTGGTAAAGCAGCCTATGCAGGCGTAATGTCGGTGCAACGTCAATTGTGGTTGGTGCTGGCTATCTAATTTTACAAGAGAGCACTAAACACTGCATGTCTCTACCTACGACACAGGTGTCATATCAGATTAACGTCTGTGGTTCCAGTGTTGGCTCCGCTTTGTAGCATCTAATAAACCTTACATTGATGTTCCTATTATTCAGCAAGCTATATTGAGCATGCTCGACCCCGGAGGAATAAATTAACGAAGTTACGTATGATATTCACATGATTACACCATAAAGTGCACTTAATTCGATAATACTGACGTATGTACTCTAACGTGAGGCTGATGTTACATCGCACCATAAGTTGCCCTTTAAACGCCAGTGTTGTCGACGTGCCTGGTAAGCCCACGATGTGCACACAGCTACTACACTTACAAAACACGTCGATCCACGTCGAACGCTTGACGCAAAGCCATAAAATACCAGAGAAGTACTCGCTGACTGCTTCTCATGAAACCGATTCCCACAAACGCGTGGGATCTCCGAATTTTTTTTTTTTTCGTAGAGTGTAGGAATGCGCACGGGATTATCTGCGCGGAAGCATACAAGAACAATATTTTCCGCGCATTCAACATGACTTCCAGTGCGGTAGCATGGCAGTCCGCACCTTTGGCGTTTCCTGCCATTATCGAGTCGGCCGAACGAATCAATGAGAATAGATATTCAAGAGTACCAGTCGGTCATTATGCTTTAGAGAAAAAAAAGAGTGAAAGAAAATAGTAGGGAGTATGTCGGCGAAACGTTCGATGAGACGAAAACGAAGAAAACATGTGTGTGGTATAATGTTCAGCGTATGTGAGGAAAGCTTGGCTCCTATCAGAAGTTCTACCACTCTCCATCGACGTTAGTATAAGTAACTCAGCTAACGAAGAAAGTCACACAATTGCACAAAGACAGTTGAGGCAGAGTTTGTGCGAAGACCTCTCAAGCAATCGCGTTCACACAACAAGTCGTTAGACAGTTGCACCACCCATAGCACCCATTTTCAGTTTAGCCACAGTGAAAAAAGCAACTAGCAGCGTCAAAACTGCAAAGATGCATTTGCACGTATGTATATTTACTGCGTACGTGGCGATCGGATGGATACATGTGCGATCGGATGGATAAACGGTGCGATGGATAACATGTGGCCACAGATCCGTGCTGATATATATATATATATATATATCTATATATATATATATATATATAGGGTTTTTTTTTTTTTACACAGTACGGATTTTTTCAATAAAAGCTTTATGACAGTCAGGCTCCTTTCGCTTTTTCAGACGAACTCCACTTCACAATTATGGCATACTCATTTTTATAAATGACAGAAGTTGCACGTAATTTCCCGTAATCACATAAGTTGCAAGATATCAGCCTGAGAATCGTATTTCAGGCCGATACCGAAACTGACCTCGCCCGGTGCGCAGGAAACGCGGCTGCTACTTTACATCAGATCGGAACTACCGGTGACGAGGAAGTGACAAAATTTGAATTAAGGTGCGTCGAAGTAAGTCTCATCAGGAAAACGGCAGACATAAACAAGCACGCACCGCTTATTCTCTTCGTGCGATGTGTAGTGCTTATCTTTTTTTTTTTCTTAAGCTATAAACAGGCGCAAAAAACTCTTTCGCCTGTCTGCAAGAATTACACCACAGTGGCTGCCCCCGAGTTTTTACTGACCGAGAAAAAAAGGTGGATATTTACGGTTTTCATGCGCACAGCGCGAAAGAAGCAAATAAGCAACAAGCATCACAAGCAAATCTACGCCCGCCGCCGGTACAATGAGATGACTGGCCGCTTTTCACCCCAATACACGGCTGCGACGCGGTTTTATTCCAATTTCGTGACTTCCTTGTCATGGGAAGTGCTGGTCTGACGTATTAGAGAGCCGCGTTTCCTGCGCGCCGGGTGCAGTCAGTTTCGGTATCGACGGCGAATATCTCGAATTACGTGCAAATTTCTCATTCTAAAAAATGTATCTGTCATAAATTTTGAGGGCCCACAGCTTTTCCCTTTCACCAGGGCCCTCAGGTCAATTTAAAGGTAATTACGAGTTTTGCTAATTTGTCATGTTGATGTCATTTTATCTGCGGCAAAGTATTTCCGGCTAGACGTAGCGTTTATGTGCGCAGACGACAGGAGCCCGCCTATACTAGCCTTAGTAGCCTTTGTATAAAAATATATTGGCTAAAAAAAAAACGTTATACAGGGTTGCAAGGAAAAAATGGTGTCAGGGTGTTTCAGAAATATGACTGTTATACAGAGTCTTTATTTTACAGCGTGTGTGTGTTATACAGCGTGTTTTTTTTTATACAGGTGTGTTTTTGTTATACAGGGCAGGGTGTTTTAAGAAATATGCCTAAAAATCCTCAAATGTAGGGAAGCTTCCGTGCTGCCTTCATAATTACTTTTTCTGTAGCGGCAGACATCTTAATATGGCATAAAGAATTTGATTATGGGTAATTTAAAAGTGAAATAATTTTAATTAGTGAGACAGGCGGTCAGGTCAAGTGAATACGATCCTTCCTGCGATGACTCATCGCCGCTTTGAGATTTCGAAAAAGCGGGCCTTCTTATGGATGTAGTTCTACATTCCATAAACGTATGTACGTGGCGCCATGCGTGCTATAATCGCAAGTGCAGCCCGCACGGTCACGAAGCGAAGTCCCATCGACAGCTTAATCATGACCGTTGCACTCTTCCGCGTTTCGGCGGCGACATGGGTCAGATTACATAACTCGGCACTATTACCAGCGGATGCGGAAGGCATAAAAAACAGAGGAAACACTAGCCTACGCTGGGGAATGGGAAGATGAAGAGAGAGGAGGCACGGAAAGAAGAAGGAAAAGAGATCCCCGCAACCCACAACATCCTCACCATCAGCAATACATACGCTGACGCGTATGTGTGTCGGTTACACTATACGACAGTCAAAGGTGTTTACACCGCCCGTAGTCCTCAAAAAGTGCAAAAGTGCTTTAACTGCCTTGTGGGCCGACGAGCGATGGTGACAGTGACAAAGATCGACCGATCGTCCAATCATCGCACGCGTCAGAAAGTGCTCGTGTTTCAGAGGCAGATCGAGGGCAGGGCATATAGCAAATGGTCGTCTTCGAGCCGCAGACCTCACGTGCCGCCAGTCGGTTACTTGCAGTTAATGTTGCGAATGAATTCGTGAAGGTAACCCCCAAACAAAGCCGAAGTGAAGCGAAGCTTCACGACAAGCATAAGAAGCACGAGACTCCACCAAATACCCCTACGCGGGAACTCCGGCCATCCATCCGGACTTCGTCGATGGTTTTTGCAAGACTCAAAGCAGCAATGGGTTATTTGCAGGGTGGGCTCCATCTCCCATTTAACCCGACCGCCTGTCTCCACTAATTAAAAATAACCTATTTAATTCTTCAAATACTGCCATAACGGATATCTCTAGCCATCTTAACATCTCTGCCGGCAGAAAATTATTATGAAGACAACGAGCGAATGCCCCATTTCCCTAATTTTTTAGGATTTTCGGACACGTGTCTTGAAACGCCCTGCGTATATTTACAGGCTTAAGAAAGTGTAGAAAATGGTGAAATCTGCTGACCGCCACTTACCCGTCCGTAAAAGCCTCGTCGTCATAAAGGTTGGCCGTGGCCTCGCTGTTGTTCATGTAGCCATTGATACAGGCAGGACTTTTTCTGCATATTTCCCCCGTCTGCTGCCCAGTTTCTCGCCCGTGTTAACGTCAACGACCTGCGCGAAGGATCAACAAAGTGCTACAGCCTGACACTTCTGAAAATTAAAAGCAAAATAAAAACAATAACAAACACGTAAGTAAAAGTAATGCTAATCGTATTACTTCTGCTGTTAATTTGGTCACTGAGACGTGTTCGACATCTCGGACGCTTTTTTTCGACCAGAACGTGCTGAAAGCGCTTTTCTTAAAAAGAAAATAATACTGAAAAACCATCAGGTAGCGAAGCCAAGGAAGGTATAGGGGGCGTTAATTGAACTGTTTTAACTGTATGTAGTGATTATGATTAGATGCGAGAAAATAAAGTAGACGAGAAGACAGCTTGCCGCCGCAGGGACCGAACCTGCAACCTTCGGATAACGCGCCCGATGCTCCACCAATTGAGCTACGGCGGCGGTCGTCCCCTCGCCCACTTCATCGGGTATTTATGTCATGCAAGCCTGGGAGTGTTAAAGGCAACTCCGGCGATTTTTCTCACCATGTTAGGGTAATGGTGCTTTTTGTTCCTGAGACTCTAGTCACGCGCCCGATAGCAGAAACGTTCACAAATTCGAAAATAATTTTTAATAAGCAAAAAGGCGCAATACCGAAACCGAACCCAACCGAGTGTACTGTCTCTGTATACGTATAGTTGTGTTACGAACCGGAAGTCGTGCGGGATGGGCCGGTCACGCCGGCGCGGAGTATGAAACTGTGACAGCTTGGACGAGCAGGCGCACAGTGAGGTTGAGGACGCCGCGCATCAGCTGTAATGTCTGCGACTGACAGTGCCGCGTCTGATACTGACAGTTAGCGGTGCCCTCGGCTGCGTCACTTCCGTCGCCTTAACATATGACGTCACAGACGCAGTGTTGCCAATAATTGTGGGAAACGGGAAGGCGTTTGCAGGCAATCTTTAAAATTCATTTGCAAACATCTGCGCGTGTCTCAAGCCTGTAATTTGGCATAAATGACGGAAACTTTCAAAGGAACGTACCCAGCGAATTTCATTGAGATCCATCGACCTCGAAAAATCGCCGGAGTTGGCCTTTAAGCCTGTTTCACATGCAGCGATTTTGCTCCAAGAGCGGAGCGGCTGCCGTCGCGGAAGCCCAAAACAGGTTTTTCGAGCGACCAGTGGACGCGCGATCGAGATCGCCAGAGTTGAAAAATTCGCGAGCGGCAGAGCGGCTGCCCAAGGTCAACCAATGGTGGAGCAGTGACGCGGGGAGCACTGGACCGTAGGGATGGAGACGAGAGCAGCCGCGCGCGCCGGGAGGAACTCGCTCCGACTCGGTTTTCCTAGCAGACGACATTCGCTGCAACGAGCTGGCAGTGTAGAAAACGCCGTTCTTTCCCTTTTGTTGTTCTTTACTGCGCTTCCATCAAAGCAGACAAATCGTTTGCACGTGTCATTTTGTTCTTTTGTATTTTTCGAATCGTGACACCAACATAGGTCCGAACAGGGGAACCTACGACACTCCGCACTTGTTCGCAGTAGACTTTTCAGTTTTTTTTTTACTACTCTGGTGCAGCACGTTCGAACAGTTTACTGTTTTCTTTTCCCTTTTTTTTTTTAGTGGTCACGTACCCCGAAGACGACAATGCCGGCCGCCTCTTTACTGCAGAATGCCCATAGGCAAAAAAAAAAAAAAGAACGAGCTCCTTCACCAACCCACAATGTCGTCGACTGGGCCGCTTGCATCCGTTGCCCGGCCCATACGGCGCACCAGCGCTTGCGGCATTCGAGAGCAAAAGCCACCGAAAGCCCCTGTGAAAGCTTAAAACCCCCAAAACAATTCTTCTTTCTTTCGCTTTTCCATGGCCAAGTGTATGGCGTGCAACATGACTTGCGTGGGTAAAAAAAGAAAGCTGGAACAGAAATAAAACGTGACTACTGAAGTTGTTTAATTGCACTCTGATACACTGCACATTTTCATAATTCAAGGTTTAGGCGCGTGAATTCATCACCGAATAGAACTCGTGAAACTTGCAACCCAGCGCACAAAACAAGCGAGCCCGGAGAAAGGAAACCCGCGGATAACGGGCGCTTCGCACACCATCACTGCGCATCGCAGAGGCGCGCGCCGCGCAAGAGCGGTGCATGTGAACCGAACCGCGTCCGAGCGTCCTGCTGCCGCTCGATCGCTGCGGGCCCCGCCGCTCGGTCGCTCGCATGTGAAACAGGCTTTAGTCAGCGCCGCTCGTAGCCCCGACGGCGTGTGTGAAACACATTTTTTTTTTCTTTTTTTTTGCCAGTTGGCGTCACGTAGCCGTAATCTTTTAACGAGCGGACAGCTGACAATAAGCCCTCGCATGCTACACGAAGGCATCAAGTCTGCCGGAACGAGACCATCGCTATGACTGAACGAAAGCAGGGAATTTCTCTTTCTTTCGTTTCTCTTAAATAGGCATTCGCAACGTAAAGAGAAAAGATAAAGGATAAAGAGTTCCTGTAACGATCAAGTCGCTGTCGACGCTATACAGCAGTCCTTATTATAATAGGCGATAAAGCCCGTTTAAGTTGTTACCCGCTAATGTAATGAGTAACGTCAAGGCCACATCTTCAATGTGCGGAGCACAACAATAATGCTTGCATGGTCGCTCTGATTAATCTTTCTTACCTTTCTCGATGAAACCTGGTTTGTCGTTCTTCACTAAGCTTTTTCTTGTATTATTATTTTGTTATTTATCGTATTGTTCCGCACTTCTTCCGAGCATACGGGTACTTTGATCTTATACGACAGCACTACACAGTCGTGCACCCTCCCCCAATTTGTGTGACATGCCCGGCATGAACGAGACCACTCACCTTCACCTTCGCATGAGCGTCGGCCTGCCACAGTATCGTAATCCTTGTGATTGTGTGCGATATCATTCCAGATCCAAAGCTCTCGGACATGCTGTACACTGAAGACGAGGAGATGAGCAGTTAAAAATCACGACACTTTTTTTGTGTGTGGACTCGGCGAAGTGATGCATCGTAGCGTATCTATATGCCAATCGTTTGCACACATGCCTTCATGTGAGCGAAATAAAGTAACATTTTGATGAATGGGGAGATCAACAGGATGTTCGCATTCACATTTTGGTTTGCACTAAGAAAGAGTCGAATACAGTTATTCACTTCAATGAAAACTTGAGTTGCTTAGAAACGTACCGAAATGAATGATTACCCCTCCGTTACAGTTACCTGAAAATTAAGCCGCTAATTTGATTATAATTAAAGGGCCCTGCAACACCTTTCTAGTTATACTGGAACAGTCTCATTATTGACGTATACTCTTCACGAGTCATATGCCGCAAAATTTTTCGAATCCGTCAAGTCTAAGTGTGTTACCAAATTATAGAGATCACTTCCGCAGCTTTCTCCCTCAACTCAACGCCGCGCGGGCGCGGAAAGCTAGGCAGCGAGTCACGACGGAGGGAGCGCAGAGAGCGAGGCTCCGCCCAAGAGCGCCGGCGGAGTTTTTTTTTCTTCATTTTTTTCTCTCTGACGTCTGGGCGCAACCACGTGGTCTGTGCCGCCACTTCCGGTCGGCTTGCGTCGTTCTCGTCGAGCGGTATCGATCGCTCTGTGTATCGCGCGTGCTTGAAAACTGCGCGTCGGTTTGGTAATGTTGGGTGTGCACCTCGAACGCCGTAGTGTTTTTCATCTCTCTGCAACCACGGAAGCAAACCTGCGCGCTCGTTTGGAACGAATGACAGCTGCGATCGGTTTCGGGTCCATACTCCGATACACCGCCTCGTAAGACGGCACTGGCAGACGACCCCGAAGCGCCGCCATTACCGGACGCCAGCATTGTTATCGGAGACACGCTGCGCCCGTGCCTCGGTCGGTCGTGAGAACGTGCCGACGATGCAGTTCTCAGCTGACGAGGCAACACCGAACGGCTGCCACTCTCAACGGCAACCGGCGATGGTCAAAAGCACAGAATATTCACGTTTTCGGCACTGCGCATGGCGAAGAAAACGGAACCACGCAACTACGAGCAGACGAGCTGTCGGTGAGACCGGAAGTGCTAATATTAATGTTTGTTCGGTGTTTTTTAACGCGATATATAATATAAACATACATATTATCTACTTATTGAACTCAAAATTAACAACAAAGTATAATGAGTGTTTATCGTGATTATAACATCAGCCAATGGTGAACTGCCGACAATCGCGTCATATTTTGCGGACTAATACATCATTGTCGAGAGAAGAGGGAGCGATTTTCAGCTGACTGAGAATTTATTGTAAATTCCAGGCCGTGCGCATCGCTATATATTTGGCTCGCGTGTTCTCGGGAGCCTCGACTACCGATCGGCAGCGCTTTTTGAGCATGCTCGAAAAGTGTTGCAGGGCCCCTTAAGACTCTTTTCCATGTTTTCGTGCCTTAACGCGAGCCACCACTTTTATGACGTGTGTGTACCAGCGCGCTAAGACATTTCGTGCTTTGCACAATGCTTACGGAGCGCCATCGAGTCGTCGCCGTTATGCTATTAGCATTGACAGAGATAACTGACACCATTCAACATATGCGTAATGTTTATTATAGGGTTTCTCCGCTTGTGTAATATACACGTTGCGGACAGAACCGGTTTCGTGCGCAGGGTCGTCGCAGCGCCTCGATTCCGTGCAGCATCTTGTAAACAGTGGCCGAGCGCTTCCACAAACGAAAGCATGAGTACCTAATGCCTCGGCCACTAGCGGTGCTGCTATTTACTTACGAAGCTACCTTAGCGCATACTCGGGGATAGGCTTCTATCGGATTAATTGTGCTTGCCTATACGGCGAATTAGTGCTCACCGGAGTTTCTTTATACGCAGTAAACAGCAAATCACGTTCTAAGAAGCGTTGTCCCCAAGTTCTTTTTTCCCTGTGGGTTCAGTAACAGCTGAGATAGCGAGTAATGAATTGCTTAGAGAAGGCAACAGTACTCTCAGCAGCTGAGCTTTCTCTCACTGCCTCGACCAAACACCGCGAGCGCATACCTCCTTCATCTACCACCATCTGATAAGCCACGTCACGTTAACGTCACGCATCCTTTTTTCATTCGAACCCTCTTCTTCGCCTCTGCGGCGCATAGGTGGTGCGGTTTTGGTGGGCTCTGCGTTTCACTGCCGAATTCCCGTGTTCGCGTTGCGTGGCACTTTTGTGCAGAGCAACATTCTTGGTTTTCTGGTCTCAGTAGTTCGACCTGCGACGCGCTGTGTGCGATACTTCGGCTTTATTGGTGAGACACTGGCGGATCGATTATGCGGTGCGCAGACTTCATTCTTTTGATTTCTTTATCCATTCTTCCTGCGTTCAAAGTGTTCATTCCGCAAATGGTATCGTCGCCATGTGATCAAGGCGTCGGAACTTTTTGCTTACATCGTCCGAACCTCGTCAAGGGTTCTTGAAACAAAGTGGTTATGTACAGGCGTTCTACACGGTGCGTATCTCCGTCAAATATGCTCAAGCCTTTGCACAACAGTTACGGTATAGGGGTTCCCAAAGAGAGCCAGGCCTTCACGAGGGGCTGCCATTTGCAATTTGATGTTGTGCGGTAAAGCCACTTCTCGTTCGAGCAGGGTCTATGTAGAAGCAGTGGCATGACGTGTGATGACATGGCATGAACGACATGCGTACTTGACGTGACAGATGACATAGCAGACAATGCACTAGATATACATTCCTCACATGAATGACATCACGCGTGATATGACTGCATGATATTCATGCATGACACTGCAAGAGTGACATGCATGCATGATATGGGTTGGAATGTTATTTGACATGCTGCACTAACACACATGACATGGCATGCAGTTTTACACGGAGGTCTTACATGCATGGGTACCTGACCTGCAACACATACACGGGGCATATCATTACGGTAAATTGGAGCTCTGTTTGACGTCCTATACTTGTCCGAAGTGATCAGGTTGAACCTGTCAAGGGTCTCTTTGATGGTCACTGACGGCGTAGCACTTCCACCGACGTAGACTTTCTTGATGCTGCTCACATCGTATCGCTCAATCAGTGGACTTCTGGCGATCTTCTGGAGAATTGTGGAAACTGGAACATGACAGGCCCTGGAAAGTGGACAGAGTGTTGGCGTTTAGTAAAAAAAAATAAAACTGATTTTAGGGGGTGACTATGAGGACGGTGTGCACAATAAACAAATCTTAAATCTCTTTACTACAGCGTACATATCGCTTTTAACTCTGTTTCGTCAGACTGCAGTGAAAATCTTGGCCCAAAGATATGTGAAAGGTCAGTGAAAATCGACGACTGGATGTTTCACGAACTGCACGCCTAATTAGACTGAGCATATCTCTGCAGAAGGATGATGATGATGATGATGATGAAATAAACTTAATTTGCCGAAACAGGGAGACAACGAATTTTCACACATCACTATTCCTGTAGGAGCTCAGCGAAATCTAATTTATTATAAATGTGTCATCCGACAGCGCTCCTACAAGTACTTCATTATGAACCGACGATCGAGCAGACCGTCGTGCGCTGGCGCGGTCAGTGGAGTCTTCCTATTTTCTTATCGGTCGTGCCGACTGATTGATCTGGCCCTAAAGGAGACGTCTGAACGAATGAGCACGAACGGTAAAGAGTACAAAATTACTGCGCGGCTCCTACAGCTGTATTATGTGAATGAATATGTTTGCAAAACGCGTTGTATTTCATTACTTGTATTTTTCTATCGCCGGTAGATATCGCATGGCTCGGTGCTTTTGACGAACCCAGGCAGGCTCCACTTGCAAACACAGCGTGATTGAAAAGCAGCCCGACGTGCGTAAACGGCGCTGTTCCCATTAACACATCGTGGCTGGCAATCGTATGAGAGTTGTCGATACTGCACCAGAAAGAAAACGCGTAACTCGTGTATTCATGGACTCTACTATTACGGCTACGTTGGTGGATACCGCGAAAGCGCGCTACGCTTGTATCATAAATATTTCCCAATGGACAAATTTTCAGATACACCTGTTGTAGTGGCTTAGCAGAATGGCATTGGGTTGCAAGCACGAGCAGCGGATTCGACCTCCGCCACGGGTGTCGCACTTCTTCAATGGCAGAAACGTGTAGAAACGCCTGTGTACTTATTTAGGTCAGTTTAAACGCAAGTGGTCCAAATTAATCCGAAGTTTACCATACGCAATTCCTCACATTCCTAGCGCGATTCCTGCTCGTAAAGTACCAATATAATTAATTCATTTAAGTTTCAGAACTACAAAACAAAGGGATATTACCTCTCTCTTTATACTTTCTAAATTAGGCCCTTATATAAGGTCTCCAACCACTTCTCAGCCGTGATAATGGTTCAGGTAAACACATAAAGGCCCGACCACACTTATGCGTTGCAGCGCGTCAACGCGGACTTTTTGACGCGCGTCGCGCCCTCTCTATGAGGAGAGAGGGCGCGCGGCTACGCGAAGCTGCGCGCCCTCCCTCTCCACAGGGAAGGGCGCGACGCCGCATCAAAAAGTCACGCGTTGACGCGCTGCAACGCGTGCGTGTGTTTGGCCTGGAGAGGGCGCGACGCCGCGTCAAAAGTCACGCGTTGACGCGCTGCAACGCGTGCGTGTGTTCGGGCCTTAAGCCGCCTCGCTACTGTTAACACCTAGCTATATCATGTCTTTTGCGCTGTTATTACGACGTTGAGAAACCTGGCAGCCCAAAGCATCATCATGAGCTTTTCCGAGGTTGAGTGTGTGTTCCCTCTCCTTCTCTCTTTCTTATCTCTTTTTAATCTCCCTTTCCCCTGTGCAGGGTAGCATACCGGTTATGCTAAACTGGCTGACATCCCTGCCCTTCTTCTCTCTCTTGTTTTCCTTCTTTCTTTGCCACTACACCGCCTGCCATGTGACGCAGCACCCATTCGCAGGTCGCTGTCGTCGCTGTATTGACAGGTGAGCGCCACCGCTGACCGAAAACTAAGCGCTTCCTATTCATAGAATGCGAGTTTAGCAAAGGCAAAACAATTTATTGCACGAACGGTGGACTCTTCCGTGTAAGTTGAGAAAAAGAGTGAGCAGGTGGCCCGTAAGGTATGGTAGTGAGGCCGCGAAGAGAGTAGGCAGGAGGGAAAGGACGGACGTTATTCCAACCTGGAGGCAAATAATTGGGCGATAGCGTTTCTGTGGACAACAGGCGGCCGTTCGGAAGCCCGTGGTGCCGCTCGAGAAGAGGACAGCCAGCAGGCTCTCCGGTTCACACTGGGAGGGAAGCCGCCCGGGACTTGTCGTAGCGTCGCAAAGGGCATCATCCCTTCGCGCTGGCCAATATCACGAATGTCTGCAAGGCAACCCGGCGAAATTCGATGCAAGAGCTTGAACCGCAACATATATAAGATCAATTTGTGATTATAGACTCAGTGATACCGACATTTCTATATGATGCGTCTGTGATAAAGACAGCAACGCGCGTAAGCAGTTGTTTTTCACGCTACTTGATCCACCTTAGTTCCAGCCCTTTCTCGAGCAGAGAACGTACACCGCATATGTCGGAGGGAGCGTTACATTGAAAATGAAGAGTCGTATATCCGCGTAATGGTACGCAGTCTTCGCTCTCGAATTATATGTCGTAACGATGAATGTCTTATTTACAAGATGAAATATGCTAAGCGCGGTGCAAGAGACGGGATGGTTAGCCAAGCAGCGGTTAACTCCCAGCGCTGTCGTCTTCGTTCGGGTTCTCCATGCAGCGTGACTATTGTTTTCGTATGCCTCTAACATACGCAGGTTTCAACGTAACCGTTTATATGCCCGTAGTTATAATGTCCATTTCAATGCATCTAAATTGCAGAGGAATAAGAGCGAAATACTATATACGAGTATCGAACAAATAAAGAAGCCCGTCTGCTAGTTGTATAACACGTTATTCATCGATAAAGTGTAATATTTTGTAGATGCAGTGGTTATTGGATTACCTTGACACGGGGTATTGTGTTGCAGGCTTCCTCTGCCTTGGCTGCGTTCTGTTCATCGCAAAATACAATGCAGGTTCGTTTCTTTGAAATTTAGTTTACTTCAGCTGCAAAACAAAGGTAAAGACATGACACTAACAAGACTAAAGAAAGAAAGAAAGAAAGAACACTAAGAAAGAAAGAAGAAAGAAAGAAAGAAAGAAAGACAAGAAAGAAATAAAGAAAGAAAGAAAGAAAGAGAGAAAGAAAGAAGAAGAAGAAAGAAAGAAATAAAGAACAGAAAGAAAAAAGAAAGAAAGAAAGAAAGAAACTATTCATCGTTCAGACCATCGGTCGCATACACCAACTATGCATAATATGCCTCACGCATTAATCTTTTTCATCAGTGGAATTAAGGCCAGTTAGCGCGGCGGAGTGACGACGATTCGCAAAGTGATAAAAAAATCCACTCATGGCTTAGACAAGTAGTTGAAGACTCGAATTTAGAAGGCTTGTCGTCCGTAAGTATTCTATGCCACTGGCTGGATGCGTGGTCACATCCCAATATCCGAGCTAGCTGGAACTGCTCTTACAAAAGCGTTAATAGCGCAGATACTTTTGCTGTCAATCAGTCAGTCAGTCACTTTATTCGTACTTCAAGATTTTTAGAATCCCATTTTTTAAAGTGCGGAGCACTTTAGGGGCACGGGCTCTCTTATGCTGTCATCTCATGTCATCGCTTGGTGTCACTCACACAAAACCATGTATAGTCCAGCCATGTATAGCAGGCCATTTATAATATAGTATAGCAAGGAGGCCGGAATGAAAGTGAGGGTGAAGTGGGGTGATGTGAACGTAAGGAGAGAAAGGAGGAAGGGAGAGGGTAAAGCATAGCATAGCCATGTATAGCGCCACGCACGCAAAACCATGTTTAGCATAGCCATGTGTAGTAGCGTATAGCAAGGGAGCGGGAAAAGGAAGTGAGGGTGAGGAGAGAAAGAAGGAAGGGGAGGGTAATATTAGCATAGAAGTGGGTAGTATAGCATTGGGCGGGAAAGGAAGTGAGGGTGAGGAGGAGAGATGTGAGGACGAGGAGGAGGAAATGAGGAGGGATAAGGTAAAGCATAGCAATCATAGTATAGTATAGCCATGTGTATATAGTGTAGCAAGGGGTGGCGAAGGAAGTGAGGGTGAGGAGGAGGGAAGGACGAAGGGAAGGTAAAGCATAGCATAGCCGTGTGTAGTACGTATAGCATGGCGTGGGAAGGGAAGTGAGGGTGAGAGAGAAAGGAGGAGAGGGAGGGTAGATTATAGCGTAGCCGTGTAGGCGCTGCGCCGTGCCCGACCGGGCTGCAGAAATTAGGCACCTTTTCCTCTTCAAACCACTATCACCACTACTATAGCAATGGGGTGGAAAAGGGAAGTGAGGAGGAAGGAAATGAGGAGGGGGAGGTAAAACATAGCATAGCCACGTGTAGAACAGTACAGCAAGGGGGTAAGAAAGGGAGGTGAGGGGGAGGAAAGATGCGAGGGTGAGGAGGATGAAAGGACGAGGGGGAGTGTAAAAACATAGCATAGCCGTGTATAGTATAGTAAAGGGGTGGAAAAGGGAAGCGATGGTGAAGAGAGATGTGAGGGTGATGAGGAGGGAAATGAGGAGGGGAGAGGGCACCACTGAGTCGCAAATGAAGGTTCTTTTCCCGCCATGGACGTCGAGCAGGCTCCACGTTGGAATACCAGCGCGCGCTTGTCCGTGAGCGCGAGCGTCGCTGAAGGCAGGCGAATCACTGCTCCGCACTTCCTCAGCTTTCACGTTGAGTGCAATGCATACGTTTTTACTGTTGACTTCTGAGCGCTGGTATTGCCATCACATTTAATTCCAGAGTGATCCAATTTTTTTATGTGTTCTGATCACGACAATCGACCATTGTCTCCTGATACTCTCCATTTGGGGTCCTGTAGATGAGAACAATTAGAGGCCGAATTTTCTCAATTTTCGGACACCCGCACCACACAACTGACGTCGTCAAAACCTTGATGGTATAATATGAACCTGTTGGTACAAGAATGCAACATTTATCAGGTTAAATCTTTTAAACACCTGAGACAGGGAAGTATAATTTATTAGCTGGTTCCTGTAATTAGTTTCGATCAGTCGTTAATCTAACGTCGTGAGGACCTTCTTCGAAGATTTCAAGATGACACCACTATACAGCACTTTGCAATTTTTTGCAGCTTTTTTTCTTTTTGCTTATCAAGCTACGTCGCAATCGACGCTATCGTCAGCAACACATGAAGCGCTCACAAACAATTCGTCTGCTTCTGTGTCCACGCCCACATTGAACTCCCGAGTACTCAGAAACATTTACAGGCATCGAAGTGTGCTCAAGCGTTTTGTGCCTTCGTCGAAGCCAGTACCTTGAACCTGCGACCCACCCAAGCGCAACAAAGCAAAAAAATAATAATAACACCAACGCATCCGCATGCATAGCACACAAATAATAGATAGATAGATAGATAGATAGATAGATAGATAGATAGATAGATAGATAGATAGATAGATAGATAGATAGATAGATAGATAGATAGATAGATAGATAGATAGATAGATAGATAGATAGATAGATAGATAGATAGAATTTGTACGCTATGCATTCGGATGCGTTGATGTTGTTTTTATGCCTAAAATTATGCGACATAGGAGTGGAAGCTAGAGAGACACCCAGCAGTCAAAAGAAAGCGTTGTCACTAAAGCACTTGTGTTGTTCCGACTCGGAGTGTTCCTCCGAGTGGTCACTTTACATGGTCTCCATGCGATGAATTAAACGGTCTTCTCAAGCTACGCGTCGTTTATTCGCCCAAGAAACAAAACGAGAGATAGAGAGAGTAAAAATGGAAAGCAGAAAACTCACGTGCTGCAAGGCTCGCCTTGGCGAAAACCATGGAACCACCGGCGAACGCAGTGCCGTAGAAGGCAACCATGGCATCCAGGCTCGTCTCGCAGTGGATGCCAGCCATGTCTCCTGGCCCGAAGCCGAGGCTGGCCAGGCCAGCGGCGACGCGGGTGCAGGCATCCTCGAGCTCCCTATACGTGTAGCTCTCTCCCGTGTCGCCATTTATCTGGGGGCCAAAAGCAGGATGTCATATATCCGGGGCACTGTTCGGTAACGAGAGTGCGACCCAAGAGCAACAAAGCAAGAGAAGCGAGAAAGATGATGCCCTATTCGCTAGGAATGTCAACCTGTACTGTGCTTCAGGTCGTGCTCAGCGGTTGATACCGAACACCTACGTAGTCGTCAAAATACCAGCTCTTACTATGCATAAATTTATGCAATCAGTGTTCTTCCAAATGTCTATATCACAGCCACCCAGCCGAAAATATTAGAAATTATAAACTGGGAGCCTTACTACAACATGCTAGCAGGCCATATTGGCACGAACTGCACAGATCTTGCGCTAACACTTATCGATATAATAGCAAAAATATAATATTAATGGCTTCATAGTTTCTTCCTTAAGTTCCATTAGATATCTCGGTGTTAACATCTCACATAATCTAAACTGGTCTTTTCACGTAAGTAAAATAGTTAACAATGCTAACAGAGCTCTCGGTTACTTTCGTCGTAATTACATATTGCCCCCCCCCCCCCATCAGTCAAATTATACTAGCCTACAAAGCACTAATTCGCCCAAAACTAGAGTATATATGCATCCGCCATTAGGGACCCACCCCCAAATTAACTAAGTAAGTCCATCGAACTAGTTCAATATCACGCAGTTAGATTCATCTACTCAGATTACTCATATCATACCAGTGTTAAAGCTGAACATTTTGACAGATATGCCTGTCTGTGATACCAGTGTTACTATCCTTAAAAGAAAAGCAGATCTACCTAACCTTGACCTACGCCGTAAGATTTTTAGACTATCCTTGTATCACAAAGTGTATCATACATTTCCTTATAACTCTCCCATTCAATCAGCCCATCGTACATCAGCCCGCACAAGTCACCACAAGGCCGTCTACCCACTCCTGCTTGCACCACAGCAAACCATCACTCCTCCTTTTTCGCTCAGGCAGCCAGGGACTGGAACGATCTTTCCTCAAGTGTCATCCATCATTGCAACACGGATAAATTTAGAAGTGTCATAGAATCATTGTTTTATTAACCCTATATTGTTTGCCCACACCCTCATGTAAAGCCCTCTGGGGGGGGGGGGGGGGGGGGGGGGGCTTTGAGGTATATTAAATAAAATACATACATAAATATCATCTGAGGTCACTTGCACGTTTCACTCTGCCGGAACGACGCGCATGAACTTGTGCGGCCAAAGCTTTCTTCGCCCCGTGTGTCAGTAATGTGAAGTTTTGTTTTCCCTTTATTTTGCCGTATACCTGTTTGCTAATGTGATAGGTTCTGGCGCTGATTTTTAGATCACTTTTAAAGCAACAGCCCCACTGCAAAGAGGAGCTGATGAACATCATTTGTGGTTGTTTTAGTGGCGAAGCGCCTTGGGTCTCAGCGTGTCGGAGGGCATCGTCGTCTCCTGTCCATTTGCTTGAGAGGGCGCCACCGCCTCAGCGCTCGCCGTGTGGCGAGAGAGAGAGAGAGCGAACGGCGCCCGTTGACTATGGAAACGTTCTTTGTGCGATGAACTCTGGATTCGCTCGCTGGATTTCAAGCAAGACGGACGTGCCGGCCGCGATGTCGTGGATTACTCCTCGTACCTCTCGCTGACCGGCGCCCCGTGACGGACTCCTCGCCCGCTATGCCGTGCGCCGCTCATCTCGGGACCTTCCAAGTTTCGTCGATGTTGGCACTGTGCCTCTAGCTGTGTTTCGCGGACCCGTCCCTGAACTCCCGTGACCGTTTTCAATCTTTCCTGTCCTCTTTTCTCTTCGTTGGATGGATGTGCTCCTCTCACTTTTCTCTCTATTTTCCTACTATTCTTTTATTCCCTCCTTACCCCCCCACCCCTACAAGGCACTGCGCCGTGTCGCCTATAGGCAGACAGAATTAGGTGCCTTTTTTCCTTTCCTGAATAACCACTGAAGAAGAAGAAGATGAACTGAACTACCAGCTCGCAAGGAACGAGAACGCGCCCTCGCCCGCGAGAGACACCGCTGACGCAGGCAGCGTCGCTAGCGAGTTCTTTGATTGAAAAAACCGTCTGCTCGCGCTGCAAAACCGTTCACGGCCACGCCGTATATATAGGCACTGGATCTTCACCTGCAATATAGTGCCGATGGGAGATTTCTCTTGTGCGTAGTTGAACAAGAAAGATTCGCAGCGTGCACGTTAACTAAAGGGACTGCGGGTCTCTGTGTCTAATCTTCCTTCTGTCTCTCATTGCTCATTAGCTGAGATTTCTCTGTGGGAAACACCGGCGCACGCTGCATGCTGCGCCCCTCCACGGTTCATGTTAGTGGAGGTGTTCATTACAGCGCCAACGGTCCGGAATGATTTTTTTCTTCTTGTTTCACACTCATGAATTGACACGAGCTACGCTACGTCAGGTTGAAGGCATCGAAAACCTTAGAGCAGAACTCTAGATCGACCACGACAGAGAGTCACCATCGCTCAAAAATCGTACAATCGTCCAAAACGTATACCTTTCTTTAACCTGTACGGGATCCAGAGAATGTCTGTTGCGTGGAGGCTCTGCGGCTCTTCGCGTGTATGTGAAATAGCTTTTCAGCTTGGTTATTCGAAACACAAGGAAAGAGATTCAGCAATATCATGTCCTCGCTGTCTCTCGAACGTTCATGTCATCTAATTGTTACGTCTTCTTGCCATGATTCTTGGGCTAGTTCATTTATTTCGTACGACATATGTGCGCATACGCTTGTCGCTATAGTGTTCTAAAAAACTTCATGGTAAACAGAAATCTACCTTTGTCTCGTGGTAGAAAGCACGTGGGCTGGAAATACCAGCTTTAGAAGTAACAGTAGGCTGCAGCAGCGCTATCACAAGTTTAGCAACGGCAGAGAATCACCTGGCAATTCACTGTCGGGTTTGTATCTCCATGGAAAAGTTTGCTCCAAGTTCCGTTGTTCCGAGAAATCGCAATAAGTGGATGGTATTGATATGGGAGACAATAAAAGAAAAACTTGGAGGATGCTTGAGCTTCGTGTTCAAGAGTAGATCGCGATAGCGTAATCGGGCCCCGTTCGTATCGCCTTTCAAGAGCTAGCCTCGCTTCGCTTCTCGGTGGACGCCTCAACAGTGCCTGAAGGAAAGGAACGTCTGTGCGCGTAACATTGGCCGTTTCAAACTATCCTAGAACACCTACTGCAAGTACAGTTGCGAAGTGCCCACACCATAATTCTTCCTTTTGCAAATTGACGAAGCGCCCGCTACGCGTCCGCAAGGCAACGCGCACCTGCACACTTTGTTGATGCTGATTATCTCCAAGGAACTGCAGTATATTTCGAAAATGCAAGATGGTGTGCTGCAGCACCATCTTTTGTGTAAATGTCGTACCTTCCTCTTCCCTATCTCTCAATGAATTGTTGAAGGGCCCTGAATGCGTAGGTTTGTCTGTGTGTTGTAGCTTTCACGCCTTTTCATGAAGATTCAAAACCAATGTGCCCAACTTTTCATCCCGAGGACAGTGTAACGGTGAGAATGTAAGGTACGTTGGACAACGGAAAGGAGCGCACGCACGCATACGCTCCAGTTTTTGTGGTTTCTATGCGACATGACACACGCCATTTGAAGATCTAGTTGGCACAAGAAGAGTAAGCAATACGCATGCACCCTGCGCCCTCATTTGTACGCATAGCTTGCATGTGATTCAACATCCACTGGCTTCTTCGTGTGGCTGCCGTACCATGACGGTAGCTGTCGTTGTTGTTGGGTTTAACGGCACGTAAGCAACTAAGGCTATCATACGCCAAACGCGAGGTAAACATTCATTACCAAGTTGGGTCTCCTCAGTGAGCTCTCGCCTGAGCAAGGGCCCCGACGGTCCCAACTGATAAGAATAAAAACCTCATTCCTGTTCTCAAAAATCAGAAAGCGGATGAGGTAAACAAAACAGTGCTTAGCTAAGTACACGGTAAGTTTAAAGCTTTCCTAGAAATCCTGCTTTCCTTAAAAAGCTAAACACACACGATATATCAACAAACGCATCTTCGCCTGAAACCAGTGCTGGGTGAAAGGGATGTGTTTCTTTTTTTCTAGTGTTTCAAGTTCTGTGCAAGAAAATAAGATGTGGCTTATTGTCAGGTAATCTATCCATGCTTCACATTTGGGCTTATGTTGCTTTGTTAGAATGAAGTTGTGTGTGAGGTGTGTGTGTCCTAAGCGCAGACGCCACAGTATCACTTCTTTAACACGTTCTTGTGTGTGCAAGATTTCCATTCGCCTATCACAGGTTTAACTAGGTGTAGCTTGTTATTGCATTCATTGTTCCACGCTGACTGCGATTTTTTTGCTTAGTTTATAATGTACTACATCGTGCATCTTTAGGAGGTACTTTATTTTTCTTATCTGCTTATGACGAGCTTCTGCCGCGCATACGTCTGCTCTTTCACTGCACTAATACCGACGTGGCTCGGAACCCAGCATCATTTAATGCCTGGTCCGTGTGGTGGCCTTTATTACATTTTGTATAGCATGCCCAGTAGTGGTGTCGCTGCGTTTCTTGAGTGAACAGCTGTGAGCACACTTAGGGAGTCTGGGTATATAATGCCATTGGGAAGTTTTCTTGTAGTTTTCTTCTACGGCTATAGAAATGGCGTAACATTCGCAAGGAAGATGGATGCACACTGTGCAAGTCGTAGTGTTTCTTCCCGGTCTCTTGTACCACTGCACTTCCACATAGCCGGTCGTTTTCGAAATATCTGTATAAAAGCTGTGAAGCTTCTGCATTACCCTCTAGTGCACGAAATTCCTGTGATAATGTGTTGGTGGCGTTGTACTTTACGGAACTGTGTTAGGGTGAGGTCAAAGGCTGTGGAAAAGTTGAGCCATGCGAGCAGCGGGTCATGTCTGTGGGCTACGCCAGGCAATGTGTCCAGCACGCGAAGGTTGTCGCAAATCGCTTCAAACCGTAAAAGCAGTGGCCTAATGGTTTGTGGTTGTTGTTGAACGGTATTCTCGAAGGAAAGTTTTACCAGTGGGTAGCAGATGTGTTTTGGTATGGGTCGTACCTTAAGAATATATGCACAGGTAAGAGCAGATCTGCTTTCTAGCGACGGTTAATTTGTTTCTACATAAAGGCTAGCTATAGGAGATGTTCTGTACGCCCCGCATGATAGACGTAGGCCTGAATTATGTATTAGATCTAGCTTTTTTAGGTACAGTTATGTTTTTTCTTGTTCGTTTTCTCCTTGATGTGGATTGAAGTCCCGTCAAGGAGATGATCGACGTCGATGAAACAGGGGGCAGGTTGGAGGCCATAAAACTTGAAGGTATATTGTAGCGAAATATTTACAGTTCATATGTACATCTTGCCGAAGCACACTGATGATAACATAGACATCAACAGCATCTTACTCTTCTACTTATCTTTCTTAAGTTAGAGCCTAAACAATGTTTCTACATACGAAGAACCGAGTCTCACTGTTCGACCACCAAGTGGTTACGGCCAGACAAAAGTTGCATCGTACGGAGTCTTACTGATCGATCAGTTAGGTGATTACAGCCTAGACTGAAAGGAAACGAATTCCGCCCAGTCTTAAGTACCTTGCGGTAAACAAGAAAAGGGGAGGTGGCCGCTGGTGGTCCGCCTCGACATTCCCTTATCCAATCCGTTTTCCTCAGATTAAGCCACTCCCTACTGGGCTGGCCCTAATCTCGACAGCAGTGTCTTTACGGCGCATACAGGCGTTTTGGCACTCTTTCCCATCATGGCTCTCTCTCTCCTTATCCCACGTTTTCAGGGGTTCTCACGGTCGAAATACATCGGTATCTTAGCCCTGGTGCATCACGCCATTTTCCCATACTCATCGAGTTGAACCCGCGGGGCCAGTCGCTAAACGGTTCCGGGAAAGAAAGGCGTATGCGTGTCCCTGCCTCCCACGCATTCGGACCGTGCATTGTTGCGACTCAACCCAGCTTTACCGTCGGCGCGCCGAAAGCGCATGCCGGTCGTTGTTGGGGTCACGCATACTGTCGCCTTGAGCGACGGCATAGAGCAGGAGACGTTTGCCCTCCTCATTTCCACACATTCGGCTGCCGACCTCTGAGAACGGTCGCTTGACCGCAACCCCTGCTGGCCATCGGGGTAGACAAGCTGCTCAAAGGAAGCCGTTTGCTTTCTATTGATAATTGCACAGCCAAAGACCAGGCAGAGAGAGAGCCGAGAAAGAAGCTTTGTACGACGTACAGTGCCGCGCCGTCTCGTCTGCACGATCGACTTATGAGCGGCGAAACCTAACAGGTACGATGGTCTTGCTGAACTATATATACTATACAGCCATAGTCCAAGGATGAGCGTACCGAAGAGCGATAGATGGGCATGTTCGGTCAGACCCCCAGAGTTTTCGTGACAGCACCTTAAGTGCGATTTGGAAGCTTTCTTCCTGAGGTTGAGGAATGTGAGTTCTTTTTTATCAAAAGTTACGCCTAAAAATTTTTGTTCTTCCTTTACTAAAAGTACGGCTTCATTCTGGTACAGGGTGGAGTGAACCTGTAGGCCTCTTTTCAGTGAGAAAAAAACGGCGTGTTTCTTTTTTCTTTTTTTGGTGAGAACCAGAAATTTATGTCGGCCCAGATCGCGAGTTAGTTCAAGGTGAGCTGTATCTGCCTCTCACATGTTGGCAAGTTCGAGGATGTGCAGGCAATTTGAAGGTCATCAAATAGACAGAATACTAATGGCCTAATAATAATAATATAATAATAATAATAATAATAATAATATAATAATAATAATATACTAATAAATAATAATAATAATATAATAATAAACTGTCGGAGTTGAAACGTTCCAAAAACCACGATATGATTATGAGAGACGCCGTAGTGGAGGACTCCGGTAATTTCGACCACCTGGGGTTCTTTAACGTGCACCTCGAGTACACGGGCCTTGATCATTTTCGCCTCCATCGAAAATGCGGCGCCGCGGCCGCCGCGGCCGGGATTTACATAATGGACTGTGAGATAATGTTTTGCTATGGAGTTCATTTTCACTATGAATGGTGTTGTACGTAACATGCCCTGCAGTGCTCCGTTTTCCTGGACGAAGTTCTTTGACAGAGTTGTACCCCAGCGTGCATAAAAGAACGGTGGCACAGAAAATCTTTTAGGCAGTTCAGCATCCTCCGCGGACATCAAGGTCTGCTAGGTCGCGAAGAATCCCGAACCTCCATGTGGCCTTCTCCATATCAAAAAAGACTGCCAGACAGTGCTGTCTGTGTACGAAGGCTTCGCGGACTGTGTTTTCTAGACGAACAAGACAATCAGTTGTTGAGCACGTTTTTCTATATCCACACTGGCGATTGTCACGAAGTTGACTTGTTTTGAGAATAAACATGAGCCTCATGCTCAGACTCATTAAAATGATTTTGCGAGGCAGTTTGTGAGAGCTATGGCCTATAACTACTGAGGTTGGTTTGTGTCTTTGGAGGTTTCAAAACGCCTACGACTACGGCTTTTTTTCAAGCTTTGGGCATTTTTCCTTACACCCATATTCTGCTAAACAGCTGCAAGAGTGCTCCTACGGCAGCTTCTGAGAGGTTAGCGAGCGTTCTGTAGTGAATTTCGGCCGCTTCGCGCGCCTGTGAGACTGCGCATAGCTGTTCCTCTAATGCAAGACTGCTTAGAGCTGCGTCAAACCGCACTTCAGTGTTGTCCTTCTCGCTT
>NW_023616239.1:0-40001 GCF_013339695.2 Rhipicephalus sanguineus
AGCTCTTCTCCAAGCAGCACCGCCGACACGGCAAGCGACGCTCCAAGGCGTCGCGGAGCCAGGAGGAGGGTGAGCCGCGGCCGTTCAAGCTACTCGTCCCGCAGTCGCCATGGCGGACGAGCGCGTGAAGGCCGAAGCCGTCAAAGTTCGGCTTCTCGGTCGGAGCGAAGCCACGGAAGAAAAAGGAGGAGCAAGAGCCGCCGACATGCCAGGTCCAGAAGCTCTTCTTCGGCCACAACCATACTCTCGAAGCGCGGCAAGAAACGTCGCCATACCCGAAGTCATGCATCTTCAAGGCACGGAGGAGGGCGTGTGAAGGTGAGGAAGTCTCCGAGAAGCCGATCGTCAAGTCGACGTGGGAGGCGCACGACTGTCCGCAAGACCACCAAGTACGGGAGGGCGAAGTAAGACAGCTGGAGCCAATATTAGAATTGGTTTTCTTTGGGCTTGATTGTTCTTTCAACCAGAGGTAGCCGACATGAACCATTCGTCTTGCCCTACGTTGCAAAAAGCGGCGAGGTGAAAAGAGCCTCTTCCTCTGGCGAAGTCGAATTTTCTAGAATAAAATTCCCTTCAACATTCCTGTGTTGTGTTATTGTGGTCTGATTGCCTTTTAACTGTAATTTACTCTTTGGTGAAATTGCGGCGACGACGAAACAACGGTTTATTCTTTTACCACACAAATCTTGGTTCATTTATAAAAGCAATATGCATGTACACAAGTTTGTCCAATAGATGTATAGGAGATCGCTAAGGTTCTAAATCAGTCCTAAATTAGTTCTAAAAATTGGGCCGAGATCATAGTACAACGGCTCGGAAACGGAAGTGAGAAATGTATATCAACTGTTCGAGCCGAAGAAGAAATTATGGCAGCTTCGCAGTAATGGTGCCAAGCCTGAAGGGAGAGAGCGGCTGGGTCGACTTCGTTGTTTCTTTCTTTTTCCTTCTTTCTTTCCTTCTTTCTTTCCTTCTTCCTATCTATCTATCTATCTATCTATCTATCTATCTATCTATCTATCTATCTATCTATCTATCTATCTATCTATCTATCTATCTATCTATCTATCTATCTATCTATCTATCTATCTATCTATCTATCTATCTATCTATCTATCTATCTATCTATCTATCTATCTATCTATCTATCTATCTATCTTTCTTTATTTCCTCGTTTCCTTCTCTTTCTCTCTGTTTCTCATTTAACTAAGAGAAACAAAACGAGAGGAAGAAAGAGAAAAATAAATACCAACGGGGAAGGCGGCCCAGCTAAACTGTACCTTCAGGCTTGGCACCGCTAGTGCGAAGCTGCACCGTGTTTTATCTTTCTCGCCGATTCTATCTTTAGTTCTCTTTCTTCTCTCTGTCTCTTTCTGCCTTGCTGTCTGTTTTTTTTTCTATCTACTTATTGTGTCTAGTTGTTTCTTCCATGTCTTGATTTTTCATGTCTTGATTTTTATTTTTATTTTTTCATGTCGTTGTTTCATGCATATCTATCTGCTTTTCTCCTTCTCTTTCTTTCTCACCCTCTTTTACGTGTTTCCTGTGCTGCACTTCACCGAGCAAAGTTTTCGTTTAGCCCTCACACGTGCTGTACTCGGTAGTGGGGCTTGCCCAATTCATGTGGCGCATGCCAACCTGCGATTTCTTGTAGTAGGACAGAAATGGAGGACGAGTGTGAGCCTATCTATTGTTGGGTAACGCACAAACGGACAAAACACGAAGGTCCCCTGCCGTCTTTTTCCTTCGTGTTTCGTCCGTTTGTACGCTGCCCAACAATGGATGTGGTTATGTGATGACACCAATGTTTTTTAAACCCACTTATACAGAAAGATTTTTAACAGCGTCGATAGTGGGTACAAGGTGAAAGGAGGAGCCGCGTCTCACCCCGATCCCCCATACTCTCTGACGGGTGCAAATAAAGTTCTTTCTCTCTCTTTGCTAACAGCGGTCCATAAGATCGACTTAAACCCGTATAGTGTTCACGAAAACTCGCATAATCAGGGATAGTGCGCCCTCTCTTCATCCTCTTCGTCGTCTTCTGCTTGGCTCCCCGAACACGTGCCCCCGGCGCGCGCTCTCCCGCCGTACCGATTTGTCCTACGTGGGATGCAATAACTGGGATGGGCGAGACAACGAGAACAAAGAAAGAGAAAGAAAGAAATAGATAGAATGAAAAAGAGAAATAGAGAAAACGATAGAAAGACAGAGAAATAAGTTGACAGAGAGAGAAAGAGATGGAAAGAAACAGACACAGAATAATAATAATTGTTTAGGTGTAACGTCCGAGAACGACGAAATGATTACGAGGGACACCGTGGTGGAGAGCTCTGGAAATTTCGACCACCTGGGGTTCTTTATCATGGAACTAAATCTGAGTACACAGGCCTCGATGAAGGTGAAATTTCGATGAAGGCGAAAATGCTCGAGGCCAGTGTTCTTTGATTTAGGTGCACGTTAAAGAAGCCAGGTGGTCGAAATTTCGGAGCCCTTTACTACGGCGTCCCTCAGAATCATATAGTGGGTTCGGGAAGTTAAATCCCAGATACCATTTATTACAAACCCGCTCAACTTCCTGTAGTTGCAAGTTTCTTTTACAAATGGGTGCACTGGACGTAAAAAGTTCAGGTACCAATTACTGTTGGTTATACTTAGGAGAACCTGGAACTACTGTGAGCCCACCTTTCACACACCTCATAAAGAACTCTTATTCCTCAGTCACTTTGCTTTGTGACTGCGAACATTTGTGCCGCGGTATTTCATTTCCGTGCACGTTTATCGTTCATGTGATCTATTACCTGGTTTCGTGCATTTATTTGCTTTCTACCTCGTGGCAAATGCGCAAATGCTCACAATCTCGCTCTGCTTTGTTTTCTTCCACTTGTGAGAGAACTAAGACGTTGTAACTTCCTAGCATCGCCTTGTCGTGCACATTTGTGGACTATAGACTGACTGACTGAATATATTGTTTCGTTTCGTGGGTTGAAGAAGAGGAAGAGAACATTGTAGATCATGGTTGAACACACCTGTTTCCCGTAGGCGACAAAAGAAAACAAAACACCTGAATGAAAACAATACACCTCAGTAATAATGGGCGTGAGGTAAGTGGTTTCGACGTCGCGTGATTTGGCGTAGGCTTCCGGCGACCCGCCACTGCAAAATTCCTGCTCATCGAACTACATCAAACACGGGATCAAAACGATCGGAGAAATCGGCTTCCGCCCACAGCATTTATTATTGCAAGAAAGCATGTTTTCCGGACCTCAAACGTACTGAGCAACGAAACGTTGTTAGAACAAATTTCTCACTCTGGAGCACCTACAATAAACTACATAATCGAACTATTATCATCAGTGCAGCGCCGAATGAAATAAAAGAAAAAATCTGAAAGCAGAAAATGGCTGTCGCCGCCCAAATCTTTGAGTGAACCATTCGACAGAGGTTGTAGTGACCGATTACCGTATTTATTCGATTCTAAGGTGATGTTTTTTTTTCTAAAAAAAAAAACGATGTGCGAAAGTGGGGCGTCAGCTGAGATTGGAGTAAAATGGTTAAGTTTATTCTTTTTTCCGGCCTTGCGAATCTCCGGATTCGGCTTAGAATCGGGGCCGGCTCAGATTCGAGTAAATACCGTAGTTATCCGTGTGTCCATCTCTCACCTCATCTTAAAGTAAAGCTATAATATATGCATTCAAATGATTACTCCCTGTGAACGTACGTCTAGTACTGACCAGCTCAGAGCCGCAGGAGTAGCGCAGGAGTCGCGAGAACCAATGGGGCACTGAACTAAGAGCTCCACCGTAATAGGAAGATGTCTTATCTTTGTACAAATAAATGCTCTCCCTCTCTCTCGTGCTCGTGCTCGTCTGTGTGGGCGGACATCGTGGTATATTCGAAAACGAGACGCCGTATTCACTAACGCGCACATCCCTTGTTCATCCATTTACATCCTCTATGCCAATTAATCCTTTTGTCCCTACGGCTGTGTTCACAAAATTCTTCAAATGTAAAGGGACCAAATCCAGAATTTCCCGATTTGCATTTTGCAAGGTGCAAGAGATCGAGGAGTTTTTAATCAGCTATCGGCAATTCACAAACCGATCAAAAAGTTATTTCGAACTTTTATTCAAAAATGTAAGAACTCGAGTAAATAGTCAACCTATTCTGTCCCTTGGGGCTGGGAGATTGAACTGCAGCAACAGGAAACCAGTGGGGCTCTCTGCGAGTTCATGGGAGACACAAGGAATATTCTCTGTCAATGAATTAACCAGAATCATTTGTCCGGCACTTCGGATAAACGCCTGTATATTAGTCATGTATGAGCAATATTTTATTATACTTAATACTACGTTTCGTTTGTTTTGTATATATTTGTTTATTTATTTATTTTTTTCGTATAACTAAGATTACGTTATTCTAATACTAGGAAGGTGAATTTCCCCCTTCCCCCCTAATGTTTTAATGTTTACCTTTACATTGACCGCCGGCATCTTGGCCAATCCCCCGAAGAGGGTAGGCGCCAGTTAAATATAGCGAGCAATTAAGCAAGCCACTCAAACAGAGATAAGGCGAGGAATTGAGGGAAAAGGATGAATGTAAACATTACACTTCAACATAGCTGAATTCATTTAACTAACTTTCAAGAATTCTTACGCGAATACGTCCTTAGCAAGGGCATAACGCTCAATACACAACATCAATCGAGTTTCAGTGAGGAAGCGCTTGAGAATCCATCTGATTGCGTATGAAACCACATTTTGAAACCTTCTCAGATTTCGCAGATGTGCGAGCTGTTTCGTATGTGCTCTACGATGATGATTTTTTAATGATTAATGCTGTGTATATATATAAACGCGTCAAACACATTGCTTCCCTGCGCTTTCTTTTGATGCATGTGAGCATGTTATTTTATTAATATTGCACATTGCTCTGTGTATTAAAATGTTCTTAAGATCTCCACGAAAATAATGGCGGCGCCGAGGAAGAAGAAATACAGGCACGCGGCTCATTGGCCACGTTTTCGTACACCACAGATATTTTTGTTCAGAAGCAGCTAGACCGGATAAACGTGAAGATTCGAGATGTGCCTGCAGCAAATGTGTCCAATCAAAATCTTAAGATAGAATTCGATGAGATTTTCCCCTCTAAGCCTAAATTTCAATCATACAGGGTGTTAAATAGTCGGCTGCAAGATTATCTTACACACGCGAAAACAAAAAATATAGTAGCCACAGATGCTTCAGTAATTGACGAAAAGGCAGGCGTAGGTATTTACTCCCCTTCGCTTGGCTGGTCATTTTCATTAAGACTGCCGGACTTCACCCCTGTGTTTGAAGCGGAACTCTCGGCAATTATACTGGCGCTGCGAAAACTAGATTTGAATGACCATTGCGCAATAATAATAACAGATTCCCTGTCAGTATGTACATCTCTAACAATGTCATCAAAATCAATTGCCTTAAAAACGCTCCTTACGCTAGTGCCTCCACAATTGAAAATTTTGAAATTATTATGGGTACCTGGCCATTGTGGATTAGAAATAAATGAAATGGCTGACACACTAGCGAGAGCGGCATTGAACGGTCCAATAATTTCGGTCCTCCCTGAAGTAGCCAGCATAACTGCGATTAGGTATAGGAAATTTTCCCTTCGAGCAGACGCCATAGAATCAATAACTTCATGGACAGAATTTAGACATCTAAAATTTCCATGGAAAATTCAGTGGTGTCAAACTAGACAATTAGAAGTATTATTAACTAGATTACGATGCCGAGTGCCCCCGTTGAATCTATATGCACACAGGGCTGGTCTGGTGATATCTCCCCTCTGTCACTTTTGTTCAGAAATCGAATCGATAGAGCATTATTTTTTATCGTGTCGCCGCTATATATTACAAAGAAAAAGACTTCTTGAAACTCATTGTGCTAAGCTGGGGATAATTTTAACAATAGACGCTATTCTCACCTTCGGTGCTTCGGATTTGGGTGTCAGCCACAGGAATGTTTTTGATGCCGTAATTGCTTTCCTTCAGGAAACAAAACGAATGTGTTTTTAAGTTCTTAAATGCAAACCTGTTCCGAAAATAGCAATGAATCAATAAGAAAAAAAAATCAATAAAAAAGAAGACGTTCGGTACCACAGTAATTTCATTATTCTAATTTTTAGTTAGGATGAGAAGTCTGGGCTGAATGTAGAAATAATTATTGCACTAGTTCTTTTTATGTGTGCTTGTATTTTGTGTTAACTTAGTAGTTTAAAATCTTCATATCTACAATTCTTGGCCAATCCCCCAGAGTGGGTATGAGCCATGAGTAGAGGATCATCATCATCATCATCAACGCGGTGCACGAGAAGCGAACGCATCTTGCGCTCAGTCAGCGGCATCTGCTCAGACCGGCCAGCTGCATCAGGCCGCGTCTTGCCGGTGCGGCACCGAAGCCCTCTCCTGGATCCCGCTTCCCAGCCGGCGACTACTCGAGGGAGAGCGGGCAGTTCGGGATCGAGGGCTGACGGGGCAAAAAGACCTGAGGCCACGCTGCCATGACGCAGAAGCCGGAAGACGCCAAGGAGGATCCGCCTGAGGCCGGTCGAGTGAGGCGCCAAGCTGCTACCGCTGCTACCGCTGCTGCCGCTGCTGACGATGTCCCTGGGCCCTCCACCGAGACCCCGGCTGCCAAGCGGCCTCGGGGTCGACCACCCAAGGCCGTGTCCGTGGAGCCCATAGCGCCGAAGCCCACCGCGGCTCGGAAGTCGCGGAAGGTAGAGGATGCAGCGCAGCCGGCGACTGAAACACCTTCCACAAGCAAAGCGGTCCCTACTAAAGCCCGCAGAGTGAGCCGCAAAAAGCGCTCGAGAAGCTCTTCTCCGAGCAGCACCGTCGACACGGCAAGCGACGCTCCAAGGCGTCGCGGAGCCAGGAGGAGGGTGAGCCGCGGCCGTTCAAGCTACTCGTCCCGCAGTCGCCATGGCGGACGAGCGCGTAAAGGCCGAAGCCGTCAAAGTTCGGCTTCTCGGTCGGAGCGAAGCCACCGAAGAAAAAGGAGGAGCAAGAGCCGCCGACATGCCAGGTCCAGAAGCACTTCTTCGGCCACCACCATACCCTCGAAGCGCGGCAAAAAACGTCGCCATAACCGAAGTCATGCATCCTCAAGGCACGGAGGAGGGCGTGTGAAGGTGAGGAAGTCTCCTAGAAGCCGATCGTCAAGTAGACGTGGGAGGCGCACGACTGTCCGCAAGACCACCAAGCACGCGAAGGCAAAGTACGAAAGCAGGAGCCAAGATTAGAATTGGTGATTGGGCCTCACATTCCCGCTTCCAACCAGAGGTAGCCGACATGAACCATTGGTCTTCCCCTATGTTCCAAAAAGCGGCGAGGTGAAAATAGCCTCTTCCTCTGGGGAAGTCGAATTTTCTAGAATAAAATTCCCTTCAACATTCCTGTGTTGTTATTGTGGTCTGATTGCCTTTTAACTGTAATTTACTCGTTGGTGAAGTTGCGGGGCCGACGAAACAACGGTTCATTATTTTATCACAGAAATCTTTGAATTGGACAAGTTTGTCCAATTGATGTATAGGAGATCGCTAAGGTTGTGCAAGGGAGCGTGCGCTGTATTGCGTAAATCAGTTATAAAAATTGGGCCGAGATCATAGTACAACGGCTGGGAAACGGAAGTGAGAAATGTATATCAATTGCTCGAGCGATAGAAAAAATCACGGGAGCTTCGCACTAGTGGTGCCAAGCCTGAAGGATGATGATGATGATGATGATGATGATGATGATGATGACCTCTTGCTGATGGCACGCACCCACGAAGGGGGATGGGCCTTGAACCAGGCGGCAGCATCTTTCAGTTAAATATTTATGAATCTAGAGACAAACGCTGTAAGGATAAAAAAAAAAAACATAGCTAATACTTGAAATTTCCATAGAGCAAACGGTCAGACTATCAGATGTGAATTTTGACGGATGTAATAACCGGTTGTAATTATTAATGAAAATAAACCAATATACACTACCATGGTAACCTTTTTGTTTCCTGTATGTAATCAAACACAGCAGAGGGGACCTCCCTGTGGCTATAAGCTAATGGAATGCCAGTAAATGATAAAATTTGCGCAACACGGATTTTTAATCCTAACTTTGGAAGGGGAGCTACGAGGCATCTTTTTCTCTGATTAGAATACCGGTGACAGAATAAAAAGAAATGCTCTATTCTCTCTATTTCACCGCAAAACTGACATAACGGTGACGTGCCGAGTCCAGCTCTATGTAAGTAATAATTCAACTTCAAAATTCTGCAGCGTAGTCTGGTGAAAGTAACTTCTAATTGTCGTGATACACACCACTGCTTATTCCCGCAAAATCTTAGATGTGCGAAATCGCTGAATTGATCCAATGAAAATTTGTCTCTTTTATTATACAGACACGCATTTCGAAATCTTATTGCTGTCGCGTAAACAGTATCGGGTATTCTCGGTTTAATGGGTCCGTTTAGAGATATTGTGGCTAGTGAGTCCGGCATGTCATTTATATATATTCCGCTCTGGCTGGTGCCCATAACAGCTGAATTTTTTGCAAGTTTGCTGGGAATAAATGATGAAACATATTAATGAGCGGTGAGTTTGTCGCCGAAGAGAGCGCCGAACATTGTGACAGAGCATCTGTAATTATATCTGCTTCTGATGTGCTTGATGAAAGATTTCGTAGAGCCAGAAAAATAACAAATAATTCTGCAATGAAGATAGGTGTGTAATCTGGAAGTTGAACAGGAAAAGACCAGTCCAGAGAAGGAGAGAAGATGCCTATCCCAGCCTTTTCGTTTGATACGGATGCATCAGTCGCAATTAAAATGTTAGTTGTCAGGTGCGCAATGTAATCTTGCAACTGATCATTTAAATACCGTAATGGCATTTGTTTCGCATTCGGAGGAAAAATATTATCAAACTCTATGTGAAGTTTTGAATGAATTGTACGTGTTGAGCCAATATGTTTAATTTTTACTTTCAATGGTTCTAGCAGCGCCAGAACGAATAAAATCTGTGGGGTGTGTAATCGCGACCACTGTTTTTCGAACAATAGGCTCGGATCTTTCATAAAAATGTAAAAATAACTGATTCCGAAACGAATTATATATGTTTAAAAAGGTGTGAACGGTAAGTATTTTGAATCTATTTACCAAATATGGTAATCGCGCTTCGATATACAACACATTATTTGCCACAAACTGGGGAAGTCCAAGGCACAAGAGCAAAGCTTCCCTCTCTAGTAGTATTAAGGGTCTCATTTTATAGGTCGCGCTTCCAGAAAATAATACACACCCGAATTCCATAATAGGCAGCACATACATTTTGTAAATCATTATCAATGTATTTCTTCGCAACCCTGTTTTCCTGTGTGCAAGATTACGCAGCCACCCCATGGCGCGTGTTGCCTTACAGCCAACTTGTTCAATGTGACTACTTCGAATGAAGGAAGAGAACAGCTGGGTGGACATCGTTGCTTCTCTTTGTTTTTCCTCCTTTCTTTCTTTCTTTCTTTCTTTCTTTCTTTCTTTTCTTTCTTCTTTCTTTCTTTCTTTCTTTCTTTCTTTTCTTTCTTTCTTTCTTTCTTTCTTTCTTTCTTTCTCCCTGTTTCTGGTATCTGTTTATTGTACTTGTAGCTTTCTATTTCTTTCTTTCTCTGCCTATCTAGTTTTTTCTCTTTCTCGTTGATTTTATCTTTATTTCTCTGTCTTCTCTACCTCTCTCTTTCTCTTTCTTTCTGTCTTGCTCTCTGTTTTTTTTTTTTCAGCTGAGATGAATTTCTCGCGCACACACACACACACACACGGGCACCCTCGTCATTGTGGAAGCAGCTTTCATGGCCCGTAAAGAATGGCCATGCATAATAAAGAGAGCTTGCATTCCTGGAAGACGCCGGCGCCAACGGTGGGGGTATTTTTGCACTCAGTGTTTAGCAATCCTTGTTCACTTCTTTCCTTTTTTTTCTCTCTGCTTACAAAATGTCTGTAGCAAACAATAAACTTTCAGTTGGCAGCAAGATCTCGTCTTCGTCGTCTCTGTCTCCCTAGTACTATCCTCTGTGTGTGTCCTCGTGCTGCCTCGCCCTGCATCCCCTTAACAAAAATTGAAATTCAACTATTCCAAACACCCAAAAAATCACTACTCGCCGTCAGGAAAGTCCGGCTTGTCTCATGCCTTCACTTGTGTGTTGCGTCGACCACTATCGGTTATTACAGCTTATTGCTTCGCCACTAGATGGCGCGAAGCAACACTCGAACGCAAGCCTGTCGACCCCTACACTTTTAATCTAGTTCCAGATAAGTTCCAGCTAGTAAGCGGAACTTTTTTGCAAAAAAGTTCTGCTTACGTAGGCGCAGCTAGTGCTCCAGATAAAGCTCAGCTATGTGGAACAGTGTTCGGTTACTTGCACTGGGCCCTACACGCTCCAGCGTCCCACTTACTAGCTGGATCATAGTTCCAGCAGTTAGGTCTGTTTCAATAGCACCAGCAGAACGTTTACTATATATATATATATATATAGGCAGGCATCGTGGTGGAGTGGCCGTAGCGTTGCAAGTAGTCAAGTAGATCCTCCGTGAGAAGTCACAACGTTGTTTATTTCGACGTTTCAGCCAGAGTCTGGCCTTCATCAGGAATGAGGGTACAGTTTGTTGGTGCTCAGCTTTATACAATCTTAGAGGAGTGAGGGTACGCGGAATAATAATAATAATAATAATAATAATAATAATAATAATAATAATAATAATAATAATAATAATAATAATAATAATAATAATAATAATATAATAAAAAAAAACGAAAAAAAGTGAGAACATGAGGTAGACCCCCCCCCTTTCTCCGGCCGCCCCCTTCCACCCCTCCGACGATCACTTTTAAGATGTCCGCGGCCTGCATATCCTTCCCGCCATTAACGTATTGTTCCCGACTAGGCAGCGCCTCGTGGCTCCGGCGGTGCGGTGTGGGGTAAAAAGGACCTTTTTTATGAAGTTAAGCCTTTAACTACTCAGTGCCCCGTAGACGTCTCGTCCCCGGTGCGGTGTGGGGAAAAAAGGAGCTTTTTTAAGAAGTTAAGCCTTTAACTACTCAGTGCCACGTTGACGTCTCGTACCCGTAAGGGGGGCCACCGCGTATTGCCGGAAAGGCAGTACGCGATGCAGGCCACGGACATCTTAAAAGTGATCGTCAGAGGGGTGGAAGGGGGCGGCCGGAGAAAAGGGGGGGGGTCTACCTCATGTTCTCACTTTTTTTCTTTTTTTTCTTTTTTTTTCTTTTTTTTCTTTTTTATTATTATTATTATTACTCCGCGTACCCTCACTCCTCTAAGATTGTATAAAGCTGAGCACCAACAAACTGTACCCTCATTCCTGATGAAGGCCAGACTCTGGCTGCAACGTCGAAATAAACAACATTGTGACTTCTCACGGAGGATCTACTTGACTGTGTATATATATATATATATATATTAAAACAAATCGCGATGTTACAAAATTTATGTGAGGCTATAATTGTGATAGTCATACTAAAAAGACAGGGCGTGCAAACAAGGACACAAGAAAGAAGTCAGGACACCACAAACGCCGACTAACAACTGAAGAGACGCACAACGGCTGAAAAGAAAGAAGGCACGAAAACTTATCTGCGCATGCCCATGCAACAGGCGAACCTATCAATCCTGCACGCGTGGCGGTCTACGTTGAAGATAACTGTTAAGGCATTTGATTTCATCTTTATGCAAGTTAATCGGCGGTTGGCTCACGCATGCGTTACCACTATTCTCGATATGCCATGCTTCTATCATCACGCGCGTTTCTTCATTTCTATGACGGTACAACACTGCGCATTCATCGAATTTTGGCGTGCACTTACAATCTCGGCAATGTAAAGATAGATTAGAAGGTGAGCCTCCTGTTAGCGATCTCTTATGTTCCAACAATCTCTGGTTTATGCACCGGCCCGTTTGTCCTACGTAGAAGCGACCGCAGCTGAAAGGGATCTTATACACCACACTCGTACGGCAATCAGTGAATTTGTTGGTGTGTTTTACGAAACAAATATCGGTCCGCTTCTTGTCTTTTACTCGCTCATTCTTCCTCTGCCCAGCGGCGCAAATCTTACCTAGCTTATTGGCAGCCGTGAAAACAACATTAACGCCGTATCTACTTCCTACTTTCTTTAGCCTGTGAGACACGCAATGAATGTACGGTATACCTACGACACGTTTCTTCTTATCGCTTTCTGCAACCATGCTCGGACTTAACACAATAGACTTCTTTAAACGTTCAGCGACCGTGGCCACTGCATCACGAGGATACCCTACATCTAAAAGACGCGTAACCTGTGCGTTAAAGCTATCACTCATTTTGTGCTCACACGACTTGGTGAGGGCTGATTTAAGGCAAGACATGGCGATACCGTTTTTTACAACCTTCGAGTGCTTCGACGAAAAATTTAACAGCGGTTTCGAAGATCTAGGAGAATACTGCCAGCACACGTAGTTCTTCTGGAACGTTAAGGAAATGTCTAGAAATTGTATTCCATTATTCTGAGGCACCTCTTTTAGTAAAGCTCAGCCCACCTCCATTAATTTCAAATTTTTCGCTCACGGAAGTTACCACCTTTTCAAAGTCCTCACCACTACAAAAGATCAAGTAATCGTCAACATAACGAAAAACCTTAATAACCGAATTACCTAAGGCGCCTTCCAAAAGATTGTCAATCTTGCTAAGGTATAAGTCACTAAGAACCGGAGCAACCTTAGAACCAATACATATCCCTGATTTCTGCACATAAACGCCTTCCTTCCAACCTACAAGCGTCGACTTTAAATACATGGAAAGGATTTCTAGAAATGCCCCGGTAGAAACACCACATTTATCGGTGAAAATCGTCTGGTGCGCTTGTTCGTTAATACAATCATTAACGCATTTTAACAAGTCCTCATGCGGCAAAGAATAATACAGGTCTTCAATATCCATACTAAAAGCCTTACAACAGCCGGGGTTCTCCTCGGAGAGGAACTGAACTAGTGCCTGAGAATTACGCATACGAAAAGGGTCTGAAAACTCAAAGAGGTTAAGCAGTTCTGCAAATAACTAGATACAGCGACTTGCCAGGTGCCTTGCTCTGAAACGATTGCTCGAAATGGGATCTCGCTCTTATGTGTTTTGGCTGAAAAAAACAATTCTAAAGTAAGTGATTTAGCCTTCTTGACATTACAAGCTATTCTCTCAAGATTATGTCTTAACAAAAGGTCGACAGCACGTTGCCTGACTACCGATGGCTTAAGTTTTACCGTCCTAAAATTCTTTTCTATGGCTGTTAATGCTTTTTTCTGAGAACAAACTGTCCGGCATAATTACAAAAAACCCTTCCTTATCTGAAATTACTGGCCTGAGTTTCTTTTCGACACAGTAATTAACCAAAGGCTGCACAGGATCAGAACACTTGAGATGCATATTAGAACCCTTGATGCTAGCAACGCAGTCTGAAATGCAGTGGGAACGCTCTTCTTCAGGAACAAGTCTAGTGATTGTACGCGGCAAACTTAAAACGTCTATTGGTTTCAGGTTCGGCTTAAAACAGTATTTAGGACCTAAGGCTAGGGTTTTACAGTGACTATCATCTAAGGCAGCTCCTCCAAGGACTAGCAAGTTATTTTGCGGTGAAACAGTAGAAATAATCTTCCTCTTACATGGTTGAAGTTCTCGAAGTTTTACCCTCCATATGAATTCCGCATGCTGGTTAGCTACCCTCATCCAGTCGGCGTACATCTGCTTCTGGCGGCGATCGTCACGCGAAGTCGAACAACGGACCTTGAGGCATTCCTGGTAAAATCTCACTTGACGCCATGATTCCGCGGTCAATATGGCACATATCCTCCTGGCATGTCCGGTAGATGGTTGCAGAACCCGCACAACAGTTGAAGTTCAACTGTTGTGCGGGTTTCTGCAACCATCTACCGGACATGCCAGGAGGATATGTGCCATATTGACCGCGGAATCATGGCGTCAAGTGAGATTTTACCAGGAATGCCTCAAGGTCCGTTGTTCGACTTCGCGTGACGATCGCCGCCAGAAGCAGATATACGCCGACTGGATGAGGGTAGCTAACCAGCATGCGGAATTCATATGGAGGGTAAAACTTCGAGAACTTCAACCATGTAAGAGGAATATTATTTCTACTGTTTCACCGCAAAATAACTTGCTAGTCCTGGAGGAGCTGCCGTAGATGATAGTCACTGTAAAACCCTAGCCTTAGGTCCTAAATACTGTTTTAAGCCGAACCTGAAACCAATAGACGTTTTAAGTTTGCCGCGTACAATCACTAGACTTGTTCCTGAAGAAGAGCGTTCCCACTGCATTTCAGACTGCGTTGCTAGCATCAAGGGTTCTAATATGCATCTCAAGTGTTCTGATCCTGTCCAGCCTTTGGTTAATTACTGTGTCGAAAAGAAACTCAGGCCAGTAATTTCAGATAAGGAAGGGTTTTTTGTAATTATGCCGGACAGTTTGTTCTCAGAAAAAGCATTAACAGCCATAGAAAGAATTTTAGGACGGTAAAACTTAAGCCATCGGTAGTCAGGCAACGTGCTGTCGACCTTTTGTTAAGACATAATCTTGAGAGAATAGCTTGTAATGTCAAGAAGGCTAAATCACTTACTTTAGAATTGTTTTTTTCAGCCAAAACACATAAGAGCGAGATCCCATTTCGAGCAATCGTTTCAGAGCAAGGCACCTGGCAAGTCGCTGTATCTAGTTATTTGCAGAACTGCTTAACCTCTTTGAGTTTTTCAGACCCTTTTCGTATGCGTAATTCTCAGGCACTAGTTCAGTTCCTCTCCGAGGAGAACCCCGGCTGTTGTAAGGCTTTTAGTATGGATATTGAAGACCTGTATTATTCTTTGCCGCATGAGGACTTGTTAAAATGCGTTAATGATTGTATTAACGAACAAGCGCACCAGACGATTTTCACCGATAAATGTGGTGTTTCTACCGGGGCATTTCTAGAAATCCTTTCCATGTATTTAAAGTCGACGCTTGTAGGTTGGAAGGAAGGCGTTTATGTGCAGAAATCAGGGATATGTATTGGTTCTAAGGTTGCTCCGGTTCTTAGTGATTATACCTTAGCAAGATTGACAATCTTTTGGAAGGCGCCTTAGGTAATTCGGTTATTAAGGTTTTTCGTTATGTTGACGATTACTTGATCTTTTGTAGTGGTGAGGACTTTGAAAAGGTGGTAACTTCCGTGAGCGAAAAATTTGAAATTAATGGAGGTGGGCTGAGCTTTACAAAAGAGGTGCCTCAGAATAATGGAATACAATTTCTAGACATTTCATTAACGTTCCAGAAGAACCACGTGTGCTGGCAGTATTCTCCTAGATCTTCGAAACCGCTGTTAAATTTTTCGTCGAAGCACTCGAAGGTTGTAAAAAACGGTATCGCCATGTCTTGCCTTAAATCAGCCCTCACCAAGTCGTGTGAGCACAAAATGAGTGATAGCTTTAACGCACAGGTTACGCGTCTTTTAGATGTAGGGTATCCTCGTGATGCAGTGGCCACGGTCGCTGAACGTTTAAAGAAGTCTATTGTGTTAAGTCCGAGCATGGTTGCAGAAAGCGATAAGAAGAAACGTGTCGTAGGTATACCGTACATTCATTGCGTGTCTCACAGGCTAAAGAAAGTAGGAAGTAATACGGCGTTAATGTTGTTTTCACGGCTGCCAATAAGCTAGGTAAGATTTGCGCCGCTGTGCAGAGGAAGAATGAGCGAGTAAAAGACAAGAAGCGGACCGATATTTGTTTCGTAAAACACACCAACAAATTCACTGATTGCCGTACGAGTGTGGTGTATAAGATCCCTTTCAGCTGCGGTCGCTTCTACGTAGGACAAACGGGCCGGTGCATAACCAGAGATTGTTGGAACATAAGAGATCGCTAACAGAAGGCTCACCTTCTAATCTATCTTTACATTGCCGAGATTGTAAGTGCACGCCAAAATTCGATGAATGCGCAGTGTTGTACCGTCATAGAAATGAAGAAACGCGCCTGATGATAGAAGCATGGCATATCGAGAATAGTGGTAACGCATGCGTGAGCCAACCGTCGATTAACTTGCATAAAGATGAAATCAAATGCCTTAACAGTTATCTTCAACGTAGACCGCCACGCGTGCAGGATTGATAGGTTCGCCTGTTGCATGGGCATGCGCAGATAAGTTTTCGTGCCTTCTTTCTTTTCAGCCGTTGTGCGTCTCTTCAGTTGTTAGTCGGCGTTTGTGGTGTCCTGACTTCTTTCTTGTGTCCTTGTTTGCACGCCCTGTCTTTTTAGAATGAATACTTACCAACTAGCTCAGCTCTCTGTTATTCTAATATTGGTACATATACATCGTAATAACTTTCTCTGACTGACACACGGACGAAGAGAGAGCAGCGCTACTGTCAACTGAAGTGTCTCTCTTTGTGCGTGTGTCAGTCTGCGCTAGAGAAAGTTATTACGATGTATATGTACCAACTATGTCGCCTTTCAGTATTACTCCAGTTCATTGGTGGTCTATTTTCTTGGTATTTCACCCGCCATGGTGATCTAGTGGTTCGGTGCTCGAATGCTGACCCAAAAGGTCGCGGGATCGAATACGCGGCGGCTGCATTTTCGGTGGAGGCGAAAATGCTTGAGGCCCGTGTACTTAGATTTAGGTGCGCGGAGCCCTCCACTACGACGTCCCTCATAATCATATCGTGGTTTTGGGACGTTGAACCCAAACAATTAATATTATTTCTTGGTCGGTGTGATGAATATTAGAGAAAGCACGGCGTCATCTTGTAATTGCAGACATTCGACTTCGACATTCGCTCCATCGACTGGGTGGCTTACATGGAGCAGTACATACTCGGCGTGCGTAGGTACGTGTTGAAAGAAGACCCTTCAACCATTCCAACAGCCCGGAGAAACCTCAACAGGTGAGCATTTTCGTGTATGATTAGGCTTCGTCGTAAACGCGCCATTCTATGGGTTGCGAGAGATTCAGACGATGGTTTTAAGGTGTGAAATTTTCCTGGATGCCGAACTGAGACTTGTCACAGTTTATTTATTTCAGAAGTACTGCCGGTCTCTCACCTTAGGCAGGAGCGCGTGATAGACAGGATGTTTCGAAACCTTCAGGCGTTGACTGCATCGCTTTTTCCTTCGCCTTTGTTTTTTGCTATCGCGTCGCGAAGGTCGCGCGTGTACTCAGCGGTCCCTAGCGTTGGCGTAGGTGCACGCATGCACAGCGCTTCCAGGAGCAGCACACTTCACACTTTGTCGCGTCGAAAGCGATGCGTGCTTTCTCGGCAGTGCTTAAATGCAGAAAAGTTAACTTCGGTTGCCGCGAGGTTATAGGTAACACGTAGATGCAGCTTCTTAAAACAACTGCTTATATTGTCGACGTTTTGACGGGAACCCCGTCTTTTTCAATACATAACGATATTCACAGGGGTGCGTGTCCTCTGATACCATGTTAAGAGGACAGGGGTCAGTAGGACCAATTGTGCTTAACTAACACATGGACTATTGATTTGTTTATCCTGTGATACCAAACCTTAGTGCTATAAACGCTACCTAGACAACATATTCATGATTTTGTGGCGACACACTGCGCACAAACCCGGCGCAGCCTCCGCCTCCGCCTCGTCATTAGCTAGCCCGGCATGACACGGCTGCATGCTACACCACGCCTGCGATAAGGGACAGCGCCACCGCAGCGTCACCGGAGGCTTACGTCACCGACGGTGGCTATAAAACCAAGCTGCCAAGCTCGGACGTGATCATTCCTTCGCTATCCGACTGAACGCTGCGTCGGTATGCTCGCCCCGCTGCCGCTACTATGCTAATAAACAGTCGTTATGTTTTACGTTGGCATGCGTCTTTCCATCGACACGGCATCCCACATCTGGTGACCCGGAAACGGAACAAACCGCGCCCGCATGGCCGACCCAGAAGCCCTCACCGCTCTTCGCCAGCAAGTGCAGCAACTTCAACAGGAGCTGCAGACCCAGCAACAGCGGCATTCTCGCAACGCCTCCACAACCGAGGCCGTGCCTGTCGGCTCCGCTGAGGACGTCAGAGCACCCACAGAAGGCATCCCGCACGCTGCCTCATACGACACCTGGCGAGTCGCTGTCAAGCTCCCGCCGTTTTGGGCGGACTCGCCCGAGGTCTGGTTCACCCAGGTCGAGGCCCAGTTCTCCCTTGCGCGCATCACGCAAGACCGGACCCGCAACGATTACGTCGTCGCCCACCTGGACGCACGTTATGCCAACGAGGTCCGGGATATCCTTGCGAACCCACCAACGGCCAACCTCTATGAACACCTCAAGACTGAACTTATCTGCCACCTGTCGCTCTCGGAAGAACAGAAGGTACGACAACTTCAGTCCGCAGAGCTTTCTGAGCGCAAACCTTCGCAGCTCCTGCGCCACATGCGTCCGCTCGCGGGCAACATGCAAGTCCAGGATTCCTTCCTGCGAGCGCTTTGGCTCCAACGACTCCCGCCGCACGTCCAGGCAATTCTGCAACCTCGGGTTAGGCTACCTCTCGACGAACTTGCGGAGATTGCTGATCGCATCATCGAGGTCTCCTTGCCGCAGTTGTCGCCCACCATCGAGGCTGTCGCCGCACCGCTGAACACCGCAGAACTTGCACGCCGTATCGACGACATCGATCGACAGCTCACCTCCATTCAACAACGCCTGGGTGAACGTCTTTCGATGCACCAGCGCCGCCACTCGCAAAGCCGTGAGCCTAACACCACTTCGTCGCGGCAACCCGACAACAACGGCCCGTGTTACTACCACCGACGCTTCGGGGACAGAGCCTGGCAATGTCGACCACCCTGTTCCGCTGGGCATTCGGAAAACGCCAACGGCAGCTCGTAGAGACGGCCACAAGCTGCCAACCCGGAGGCCGTCGCATCTTCATCGCCGACCAAATCACGAAGCAGCGGAGGGACATGATTCAAACTGGACACTGGTTCTGATGTGAACCTCATCAACGCAAATGAACTGCACAAATCGCCCAATCCCCCAGTTCTCACTGGTCCCAGTGCGTGCGTAACCACCCACACTAGCGAATCGCTGCCATTGCCGGGAGAGTGTCGTCTTAAGTGCTGCTCATCAGACACATCAGCATTCCACTGAAGTTCTGTGTAACTTATTTTCCAATGTGAGGGTGATCAACTGGGCGTGTTGGTATTGCATGATTGTCAAAACTTTGCAGAATGACTAATCCTTGCCTCCGAAAAGCACCTGCCTGTACCGTAAATCACGAAAGCAAATATGTCGAATGCCAGGTTGGCGTGGTCTACGATATACCTCTGTCTTGTGGCAAGAAGTACGTAGGCCAAACAGAGCAGTGCTTAAACGACAGGCTCAGACAGCACTGCAACAATGTTAGGAATGGCAGAGAGGGTCACCTGGCGGTACATTGCAGAGATTGCAAGTGTGTACCGGATTTTCGCGCATGCTCCGTAATCGCCAAAAGTCGAGACAAGTGGAATAGGTTAATTATTGAGGCTAAGCATATTATTGAAGCCCGTGTTCGCTGCGTGAGTGTGGCCTCCGTATCTTTATCACAGAAAGAGTTGCGGTATCTGAATGTGACTGCACAGCAATGAAACGTGACAACACTGTCTGTATAAATAGCACCTGGGTTTTTCTTCGAATAAACATTGTTGGCAGTGGAACCCTGTGTGTGCCTGTGTGTGTGTGTGTGTGTGTGTGTGTGTGTCGCTGCACAGCAATGAAACGTGACAACACTGTCTGTATAAATAGCACCTGGGTTTTTCTTGGAATAAACATTGTTGGCAGTGGAACCCTGTGTGTACCCTGAATGTGACCGCACAGCAATGAAACGTGACAACACTGTCTGTATAAATAGCACCTGGGTTTTTCTTGGAATAAACATTGTTGGCAGTGGAACCCTGTGTGTGTGTGTGTGTGTGTGTGTGTGTGTGTGTGTGTGTGTGTGTGTGTGTGTGTGTGTGGCCCTGTGTGTGTCTCCCTTTCCGTCCGTGTCCACTTCGCGCCTAATATTTCGAATTATTTTCCAACTGCTCCCATCTTGGAGCTAGACGCCTGCCGCAAGCTCAAGTTGATTCAGCGGGTCAACCAACAGCACTGTACCACAACTGTCGACGGCCAAGCAAGAGATGGGACACCAGCAAGCATTATCGAAGAACACCGCGATGCATTTCAGGGAGCAGGACGTCTCCCTGGAGAATTCACAATAACTCTCAATGCAAATGCACAATCGTTCATAGCCGCACCACATAAAATCCCAGCGGCCATACAAGACAGAGTCAAACAAGAATTACAGCGCCTTGAGGAAGAACATGTCATCGCGTAGGTCACACAGATTGGGTCAGTCCAGTGGCTGTCGTCACCAAAAAGGGCGGCTCCCTCCGGATTCACCTTGACCCCCCGAAAGCTCAATGACGCCATCAAGCGCCCACACTACCAAATGCCAACCTTCGAAACCCTCCTCTCTTCGGTGTTCACCTTGCTCGACGCCTCCCATGCCTTTCATCACATGAAGGTCGACGATGCCAGTTCTCGGCTGTGCACATTCACAACACCTTATGGGCGCTACCGGTTTCTGGTCATGCCATTCGGCATATGTTATGCTCCAGAAATGTTCCAGCAGGCAATGAACCAAGTGTTCTCAGAAGAACACATTAACCGGTATTTTCATGACATTTTGATTGCCTCAGGATCAGTGGCTGGACACTGCAAACAAGTACGCCGGGTGCTAGAGAAGGCTTGCCAGGCCAACCACCTTGGCCAGGTGCTTTCAGCAGATAGAATCAGAGCAGATCCAATGCAAGCTATCACCCAGTATCCCAAGCAATGCAGTCGATAGGAACTTCAGCGCCTTCTTGCATGGCTAACTTCCTGACAAAGTTCACTTCCCAATCACCCCAACTAAAGCATCAACTTAGGCTGCTGTTGCACAAAGGCACACCTTGGCTGTGGGATGCCAACACCGACAAATACTTTGAGGAGGTAAAGCGCTTGCTCTCGCAGGTCCTTGCATATTTTGACTCAACCAAGGGAGTCACCCTGTCTGTTGATGCCAGCTCTAACGGTTTGGGAGCCGTATTGTTGCAGCAAGGCAAGCCTGTTGCATACGCATCGGCAACGCTTTGAAGTGCTCAACAGAAGTACGCACGAATAGAAAAAGAACTCTTGGCCGTCACATATGGTGTGAAGCATTTTCACTACTTCGTGTATGGGTGACCTGTCACAGTCGAAACCGATCAACGACACCTGCATGGGCTTGTGCACAAACCGCTTGACTCTGTGTCTCCTAGACTCCAGCGTCTTTTGCTGCGCCTACAGTCATATGACGCGCACTTAGTGTTCATGCCTGGCCGACGACTCATTGCAGCAGATGTCCTCTTTAGAACCCCTCTCGTCTCCATATTCGTAGACACATCATCGCTGGACACCCGTCCATCGGCCTGCTTGCTTGTAGGTGCATCTTGTGACACCTACGACTTCACCAGAGCGCAAGCAGCGGCTGACAGGACCCTTCATATTGTAATCAAGTATGTACAAGACGGCTGGCCAGAAAAACGAAAAGTGCATCCATCTGCTCACAAGTTTTGGGATTGCAGAGATGAGCTGTACTGTGAAGAGAGACTGCTCGGCCGAGAAATCTGTCTGGTGCTTCAAGCAGCTGCCCAACCAGCTGCGCTTCAGAAACTGCGTATGGGCCATCGTGGCATCTCAGCATGCAAGGTCAGGGCACGAGAGGCTCTTTATTGGCCATGGATGACACAGGATGTCGAAAACATGCTAAAGCATTGCATCACATGTCAACGTAACATGCCAGTCAACCACTACGAGCCACTAATGGACATCCCCCTGCCCACCCTGACATGGCAGCAATTGGTAATAGACCTATTTCGTCACGATCGATCACCACATTTACTCGTCATTGACTACTACTCGAAGTATGTAGAAGTTGAACAACTCTCCTCAACTGCAGGTCGTGCAGTCATATGCAGCCTCAAGAAGACGTACGCCCGTTTTGCGATTCCACAGGAAATTATGACGGACAATGGTCCCCCGTTCGACAGCAAAGAGTTTGCAAGCTTCAATGCCTCGTGGTCTATTCAGCGCCGCAAATCATTACCGCACTACACCAGATCAAGCGGACAAGCAGAGCGAGCCATCAGCACAATAAACGCATTCTTCAAGGCACAAGAGTCGGGAGAGGACCTGAACATATCTCTTCTGAACTGCCGAACAACATCAAAAACCACGCTCCTACCTCCTGCCAAAACACTGGCGGGCCGCCGAATTAGCACGTTGCTCCCAATTCACCCGAACTTCCTAATCCCAAACTATCCAGCAACAGCTCATCATCAAGGGCTTCAGGCCCATCAAAACAGAAAGAGCAAGCATGGGGACCGACACACATCACCCATGAAGCCATTTGAACCCGGACAACGAGTCTAGTTCAGACTGAACAATGAGTGGAAATTGGGCAGTGTCACTGCTTTGGGTAGGTGAGCCACGTTCGTTCATCATTGAAGGCCCCGATAGGGGTCAATATCGCAGGAACCGCTTCCATCTAAGAGAAGCACACCTGCACCCTGTGAACACAGAAGCATCGTCTCCAGCGCGCCATCCTCGGGCAAGGCACGTGGAAAACCTGTACCCTCTCCCGAGCGCGAGTGAGACTCCTCAGCCAGCACATGGACCTTGCAGCACCAAGGACGGTATGCCAGCCTTAGCCATTACTCGATCTGGTGAACAAGTTCGTTCACCAACCAGTGAGACTTCTCGGTCAGCACCTGCACCGTGCAAGAAAAGGGGGCATATTATATACAGCAGTAGCAGGCGCCCTCTGTGCGCGCACGAAAAGCCATGGATGTGCCTAGTCTGGCCACCCTGGGAAGGGGCGGCATCTTGTCAGAACAAACATGTCTGCCTGACGTGCGTACGTGTTGCGTGTGTGCTGTATCCACCACATCCGACGCGACTCAAAGCGCGTATCGCGGACCCACCTATAACAGCCAACAGGTACGGTGTGCCTGTAGTCTTCTCGGCGCCACGCAAGTTGGCTGAACTGTGTCCGGGAATCAGCCGCGTTGACAAAAGCTCGGATGCCAGAAGAACACACCAGACCTTACGTGAAATGCGCAGCGGGCGTAGTATACGAAATACCGCTGTGGTGTGGACGACGTACACGTGGGCCAAACTGCGCTATGTGTCAACGACCGAGCACGGGAACATGAATTATCAATAAATAATAAAAGAAACTTACCTGCGCATTGTGTAGCCTGCAGATAGGAGCCTCTTCCTCACGAAGTCATGTTAATAGGCAGGAGTAGTGGCACGTTAGCGCGAGAGTTACAGGAGGCATGTGTTTTATTAGCGATACGCCTGTCTGTCTTTTTCAAGATGAAATGCGTTCTTTGATAAGTGAGTGTGACTGCCTTTTTCCCGATACTGTTGAGCTGTCCTGGCTCACCTTTCGAATAAACAGTTCAAGTCTAGCGCCCGACCTTTCTGCTTGTTTCTCGTCTTTCTTTCCTAGATTGCGCTAATATGTACCCCTTTGAAGCTTCAAGTATGCGCAGTAGTTTAGAAGGGCCCTGCAGCACTTTTCCAAGAGACCATCAAATGCCTTTATTTTAAAGGAGTTTATTGCTTCACGAATCGACCACCGCAAAATTTTTAGAATCCGTCAAGTACGAGCGGAGTTACGGAGAATTGTCGCGCGCCGTAATTGCTTTCCCTCTTATCTCGTCCCGACGAACGCGCTGGAAGCTAAGCAGGGAAGGGGTGGCACAGGGGAAAGGACTTGCTTCGCGCCATGACCTTCACGTGGGCACCTACCACGCGATAACTATGCAGATCTCTGTGCTCAAAGCAGCCAATGGCCGCGGGTATATGGCTTCATTTGTCGAAAGAAGAGAGAACGATTTCTAGCTGACTAAGAATTAAATGCAAATTCCAGGCCGCGTGCTGTGCTGTAAGGTTTAGCTCGCGTGTTCTCAGGAGCCTCGACTACCGATTCTTACCACGTTGTAAAAGTGTTGCAGGGCCCCTTTAGGTACAAAGAACAAATGCGCAGTACCTCACAGAGCACAGTATGCTCGGTCGGAACGAAGTCCTTACGGCCCAAGTTATGAAGCCACTTCTTTAGCGCGCGACGTCGTTTTTCCTTCGCAGTACGTTGAACAGCATGAAGCCATTTTCACGCCGGCTGGTGCACTGAAACGCGCAGCACACGGGCATAACAAAAGCCACATAAACAGCAGCCCTTCCAGAGTGCGCACCGAAAGTCCCTTGATACGCGAAACGCCGCAATAGCTACACCTCCCCGTAATGGCACCGGTGAACAACAAGCAAAGCATCAACTTGCGCTCGAGGGGCCAATCATCGCTTTGAAAAGCGCCTAGCCGACCGGTGAGAGAGGGGTCCTATTAAAAGAATGGCGGTACTTTCCACATCAAGCGACTTTATAGAACAGGGGTGTATATCAGGTGCGGCGACGGAGCCCAGTGCTCAGGTGCATGTATTATGCGCTCCTTCCGGGCTGTTGCTAACGGAGGAAACTCCAGGTGTCCTCGTAGGGTCGAGACTCAAAGGTTTCAACGAGTCATCATATTGAGGCCAGATGTATTGCCAGATCTAAGCGCACTGTAGCTGGCAACTCATTCAAACCACTATTAGGACAAACAACTTACCATTGCAGCCTTTGTAGAGGCACCTTTGGTCTTCTCTCTGCTGTGTGCCGCTACGTCTTGACGCACAACGGAGCTAGATGAGTGCAGAACATTGCCAAGTTTTGACACTTGTTCGGTCGTCTGCTTTGGTGCTGCATCCGCCAACGAGCAGCAAGATAGGAGGCGATCTGAAGCGAGTGTGATACCGTGCTCCCGCTTGACCGTCTTCCTTGGGACGGCGCGAGCACACAGTAGAGCCATGCAAAGCGAGATGGCATTTGGCTGTAGAAAAACCTGCTATTACTATACTATAGCCTCCCAGCGCCTTATGGATAGTTTATAGCTATACAACATCTCGGCCCTCTTGTAGCGCTCTACAACATTGATTTATTGTGAAAAGTCGCAGACAGAATTTCCTTTAAGCTAACGATAGTCCTACTTGCGTAGGACACGTGCTAGAAGTACACTGCTTGCTGCATTGCACCCCCCAAGCAGCACTTGGTTATCGTACCTACCAAACAAACGGTTAGGCAGGCTAAGGTGGCTCGGGTGCTTTCTCGCAAGCCTGAAAAGCATGTCGACCCCTCTCCTTAACAGCCACAATGAAAGCGGCACACAGAACAAACCAACCTCCTGGACGGCCTTGTGTAGCACCGCCTCAGAGCCGGCCCAAAGGTGAGCTTGCCAGAAAACCCGAGCAGTCGCTTGCATGCTTCGCGCTTTGCCTCACTGCACGCAGCAGCAGCAGCAGCTTGCCATCTCCTGTGGAGCGTACACTTGCCGTCTGTGCTACGCATATGCGACATGAAAAAGACGTAACATAAGAGTGACACGAAGGCGCAAAAAGCGAGTTCCAAGAAGCTACTATGGGTGCTGTTTTTCATAGGCTACGAGTGCCTGGGATGCATCGCCAGCTGGGCTTCGATCCGCCTAGCTGTCAATGATCACTGTTACGTCGGTTTTCGGTCGCGGTTCACTTTACGTGTGCATTGCGTGACGGATGTTGTGTGCACCTTATCACGCCTGTGTTTATTTCAGGATTTACTACATTGGAATGCTGGCCCAGCTGCTGTTCGTGGCTGGCGTTATCCGACTTCTGGTGAAGCACACGAGGACATTCAACGACCTTTGGTGGAGCCTCGTCTCTAACATTCTTCAACTCGCAGTGCGCATCTCACTGGCCGTGCAGTCTATTGCATCCCGCCACTGAAAGTTCGTAACACGCCTAATTGCTACAGTTATTGCCGATTTTATTTTCTAATAAAACTACCCAAAATGTTCCATTATCGTGTCTGCGGCTGTCTTTTCAGCTTAGTTTGTGTGTGTGTGTGCCAGCTGGAATGCCACATTACAGCAATTAGATTACTCCCTGCTGTAATGAGTAATGTAACCAATTACATCGAACGAGCAATTTCAAGAAAACTACTCATTACTTTCCCAGTCACAGTTGACAAAAATATATTTCCGTTCCCTCCTGGCATAAAAATTGTCCGAAAAGCGGAGACAGCAATAACAAAAGCAAGTTAGGCACAAAACGTGGCCGGCCCACAGGAAAGCCGCGCAGCGACGTACGAGACCAAAGAGAGCGCACGGGACGGTCGCTCACTACCAGCTCAAACAATTATTGCGCGGAAGCATGCTGCTTTAAAAACTCAGCCCCATTCCAGTCAGTGCGAAGGCGGGGGACCGGAGCAGCCGATGACTCCTCCCAAGGGATGCGTACAGTGTATTGTAGGCCTTTCTAAGAACGCCGTCTCCGGGTGGCGTCGCCTTTTATTTATTTATTTATTTATTTATTTATTTATTTATTTATTTATTTATTAAATGCGAAGCATTTCTTAGCGAACCTCAGGCACTTTGGCCGTTTCTATCTACGTATCTATCTATCTGGTCGCCTACGTCTGAGCGCTCTCCAAGTCGTTTTCATAACTTGTAGTAAACCAAAATTAGCATAGTAGGGGATCGGTGTATGACGAACACGATCCACTTGTCATGACATGAATAACGCAAAATATCTGTCGCGTACGTCATGAAACCCTTTCTCTCAGTCACGTGTGGCTCATACCCGCATACCAGAGTTCATGTTTTGCGGGTATGTGCCACACGTGATACCGTCTCTCAACCGCACAGTAACCGCGAACGCACACGCATTGACACGCAAGGAAAGTGATAATAATAATTGTTGGATTTTATGTCCCAAAACGACGATATTGTTACGAATATATTTAACTTATTCACAATATGGAATAGTCCAGCAGTCAAGATGGCGGTTGTGTATTCTCAGAACACCGACACGTCGTCTGCCTCTTCTTCGCACACCTCCCCACAGTCATAGCTGCAACCCCGCTACATCGACCTCCGGCGGCGAAAGCGCCGACTCGGCGCTTGTTAGCAGGTGGTGGGCGAAAGGTACGGCTTCAGGCGAGCGACGTGGACGACGTTGGAAGACGTAGAGGGCGCCGTGTGGTCCAGAGGGGCGATGTCATAGGTGACCTCAGTCACCTGGCGTAGCACACGGTAAGGGCCGGAGTACTTGGGCAGAAGTTTTTCGGCCAGGCCAACATGCCGAGACGGAGACCACAGGAGAACGAGGTCACCCGGATTGAAGCGAACGTTCCGGTGGCAGCTGTCGTATGTATGTTTCTGGCGGAGTTGCGATTCCGAAAGGCGTCGATGGGTGATCTGACGGGCCTCTTCGGCTGTGCTAATAGCGTGGCGAGCATATTCGGTGGACAGGTGGGCAGGGGTGGGTACGAGCGTGTCGAACGGCAAGGTCGGTTCTCGTCCATACAAAAGGTAAAAGGGAGAATATCCAGCAGTGTCGTGGCGCGAGCTGTTGTAAGCAAAAGTGACAAAGGGTAGCGCAATGTCCCAGTCGCGATGATCGGTCGAGACATACATGGCGAGCATGTCAGTGAGCGTGCGATTCAAACGTTCTGTGAGTCCGTTCGTTTGGGGATGATAGGCCGTCGTAAGCTTGTGCTTGGTTGCACAAGACCGAAGTAGGTCCTCGATTACCTTGGATAAAAAGTAACGACCTCGGTCCGTGATGAGTTGACGAGGAGCGCCGTGATGTAAGATGACGTCTTGGATCAAAAACTCGGCCACGTCTGTAGCGCAGCTGCTCGGGAGAGGTCTCGTAATGGCAAAACGGGTCGAATAATCCGTAGCGACGGCGACCCATCTGTTACCGTTGTTAGAAAGTGGGAAAGGTCCCAAAAGGTCGAGGCCGACACGAAAAAAAGGCTCAGCAGGTACGTCGATAGGTTGAAGGAGCCCGGCAGGGTGCACAGCTGGCTTTTTCCGGCGTTGGCACGACTCGCAAGTAGCGACATAACGATGTACGGAACGGTAGAGGCCGGGCCAGAAAAAGCGTCGGCGGACATGGTCGTACGTTCTGGCAACACCAAGTTGGTCGGCCTTTGGTACATCATGTAGTTGCTGAAGTACGGTCGAGCGAAGATGAGTGGGTACTACAACTAGTAGTTCTTGTCCCACTGGGCGCATGTTCCGGCGGTATAAAATGCCGTCGATGATGACGAACATGCGAAGCGAACTGTCCGTCGAGTCAGTATTCAGGCGGGTGATTAGATCTCGTAGGGACGCGTCACGCTGTTGCTCGTCACCGATGTTGCCGAAAGCGGAGAGCGAGGAAATACAGATGGACGTGTCATCCGTTACGGGGTCTGGATCGTCGACGGGGTACCGAGAAAGGCAGTCGGCGTCTTGGTGTAGACGGCCGGACTTGTAGACCACTGTGTACGTGAATTCCTGGAGGCGCAGAGCCCAACGAGCTAGGCGCCCTGTTGGATCTTTGAGTGCTGAAAGCCAGCATAGAGCGTGGTGGTCTGTGGTAACGGTGAAAGGGCGACCATATAAATAGGGGCGGAATTTACCAACTGCCCATACAAGCGCGAGGCACTCGCGCTCAGTAATAGAGTAATTGCGTTCGGCAGGAGAAAGGAGCCGGCTGGCATACGCAAGAACCCTATCATGACCGGATTGACGCTGGGCTAACACAGCGCCAATGCCGTAACCACTAGCGTCGGTGCGGACCTCGGTTGGAGCGGACGCGTCGAAGTGGGCGAGGATCGGCGGTGTGGTGAGCAGCGTAATGAGGCGGGAAAAAAGCACTGGCTTGGTCAGGACCCCACCAAAATGGCACATCCTTCTTGAGAAGGTCAGTGAGGGGGCGCGCAATATCTGCGAAGTTTCTGACGAATCGTCGGAAATATGAACATAGACCCACAAAACTTCGAACGTCTTTGGCACAAGTTGGTACGGGAAAATCGAGGACAGCGCGAACATTGTCGGGATCGGGTCGGATGCCAGATGAGTCGACGAGATGCCCTAGAATAGCAACTTGGCGATGGCCAAAGTGGCACTTCGATGAATTAAGTTGTAGCCCAGCCGCACGAAACACGGAAAGAATAGACGAAAGTCGGTCGAGGTGAGACTCAAAGGTGGGAGCAAATACAATGACGTCGTCCAGGTAACAAAGGCAGATAGACCATTTAAAGCTGCGCAAAAGCGTGTCCATCATCCGCTCGAACGTGGCCGGCGCATTGCACAAACCGAACGGCATGACTCTGAATTGGTAGAGACCGTCAGGCGTTACAAAGGCGGTCTTCTCACGGTCGAGGTCGTCTACGGCGATTTGCCAGTAACCAGAGCGTAGGTCTATCGAAGAAAAATAGGTAGCACCATGAAGGCAGTCCAAGGCGTCATCGATACGAGGAAGCGGGTAGACATCCTTTTGGTGATCTTGTTTAAATGCCGATAATCCACGCAGAAACGCCAGGTGTTGTCTTTCTTTTTAACTAAGACTACAGGGGAAGCCCACGGACTCGAAGAAGGCTCAATAATGCCTTTTGTGAGCATCTTGTCGACCTCCTGTTGAATAACTTGGCGCTCTGATGGTGAAACTCGGTAAGGACGCCTGTGAATTGGAGCTGCATCACCGGTATCTATGCGGTGCTTGACTTGCGAGGTTTGACCTAAGGGCCTACCGTCAAAGTCAAATATGTCAGAGTAGGTCATAAGGAGATCACTGAGGTCTTTTACTTGAGAGGGCAAAAGGTCTAAGGCAATCATCTTGGTTATGTTCTTGTGCAGTGTAGAAGAGGTGACTGCGTCGACTCTATGCGGGTTTGGAGAGACGACAGCGGGCAGTTCGGGTGACACCGATGAGATCTGGCACTCGTACGACGGTGACAGAGTAGCGAGAGCAATGCCTTGTGGTAGGACTTGAGGACTCAATCCGAAGTTCAGAAGAGGAAGGCACGTCTTGTTCGCTGTAATAGTTACAACTGTGTACGGAGAGGAGACGTTGCGGGCCAGTAGAACACTGGGAGAGGGAGAGACCACGTAATCCCCATCCGGGACACTGGGATATGGTTCAACAGCGACGCAAGTTAGGGCTTGTGGTGGCAGACGAACAGCCTCAGCACACGAAAGTTTCGTCTAAACCACCTCCGACACGTCGGCGGACGCAGGCAAGTCAAGTTGTACAACACCGGCCGAGCAGTCAATGACAGCAGAGTGGTCAGACAAGAAATCGAGTCCGAGGATGACATCATGAGGACAATGAGCGAGAACATGAAACAGAACGGACGTCTGGCGGTCAGAGAACCTCACACGTGCCGTGCACATTCCGAGTACAGCCGGAGTTCCCCCACTAGCGACACGTACAAATAGGGACTCGGGCGGCGTAAGGACCTTATTTAATCGTGCACGGAGATCAGAGCTCATAATAGAAATATGTGCGCCGGTATCAATGAGGGCAGTAACAGGCAGGCCATCCACTTCCACAGCAAGCAGATTCTGGTCCGTAGTGAGGGTCAGCAGAGGGCTTTCAGGTCGGGGGTCGAATGCAGCATCACCTCCGGGAGCTGCATTGCTCAGTTTTCCGAGTATGGACGTCCAGTAGGGCGAGGCGACGAATGGCGACGGGGCTGAGGTGACCGGGAGCGACGATCGTGTGGGGACGGCGAACGGCTGGAGCGTCGGACCGATGTCGTAGGAGCCTCATCGTATGGTCCACCGTCACGAGCGGGAAACTGCAGGGGCCGGTGGTTGTCGTCACGTCGATAGCCAGCAAACGAGCGAGATGGAAAGGTGCGAGAACGACAGTAGCGGGAAATATGTCCTACACCGTGGCAACGAAAGCAGATCGGCTTGTCGTCCTGCGTTCTCCACTGGGCAGGGTCACGATAGCGGCGCAACATTTCCGGTGCACGAGGAGGCGTTATAGAACTGACACGAGGTTCCGTCAACGAACATACCGGCTGCAGTCCGACATTTGCAAGCTCCTCCCTCACAACCTGCTGGATCAACGAGATCGTTGGTCGGGATCATCAGATGGCCGCGTCAGGAAAGATGGTGGCGACGCCGCCTCGATTTCTCGGCGCACGATGCGAACTACGCTCTCGTTGGTAGGCGGTTGACCGCATGGCGGCTGAAGGTCCTCGCAGGATGATGTAGCGGCCGTGTTCGGAAGTCGCATGAAATGCTGGGCAATGCGGCGACTCTTCAGCTCTTCGAACCGGCGGCACTCTTTGATGATGTCGTCCACGGTTGAGCAGTCTTTAGACACAAGTAAATTAAAAGCGTCATCCGCAATTCCCTTGAGCAAATGGCTTACTTTGTCACTCTCTGACATGTTGGTGTCGACACGACGGCAAAGGGCCAGGACGTCAAGGATGTAGGAGACGTATGATTCGGTGGAAGTTTGTGCCCGACAGGAGAGTTATTTAGAAGCGGCCCGCTGGCGTCCGACGGCTCTACCAATTAGGTCGCGAAGCTTCTGTTTACAGGCATCCCAACTTGTTAAGTCAGCTTCATGAGCTTGAAACCACGCGCCTGCTGTTCCGCAGAGATAGAAGTCAACATTGGCGAGCATCATTGTAGGGTCCCACCTGTAGACCGCTGCAAACCGCTCGTACTTCGCAATCCAGTCATCGACGTCAACGTGGTCGGTGCCGCAGAAGTTACCGGGATCGCGCGGTTGAGTCAATACGACCGGCTGTACCGGCTGTACCGGTTGTACCGGAGTCGCGGTCGAAGTGGCAGCAGCAGAGTTGCTTTCTGTTGACATATTGAGGCTGTCGAGGACACGTCCGCTGCGGAGTTCCGTCTTGCGTAGCACCCAGCACCTCCACCGAAATGTTACGAATATATTTAACTTATTCACAATATGGAATAGTCCAGCAGTCAAGATGGCGGTTGTGTATTCTCAGAACACCGACACGTCGTCTGCCTCTTCTTCGCACACCTCCCCACAGTCATAGCTGCAACCCCGCTACAATATCATTATGAGAGACGCCGTAGCGAAGGGCTCCGGAAATTTTGACCATCTGGTATTCTTTATCGTGTACCGAGATCGCACAGTGCACGGGCATCAAGCATTTTGCGTCTGTCTAAATTCGCCCGCCGCGCTCGGGATCGAACCCGCGACTTTTGGGTCAGCAGCCGAACACCGTAACCGCTACACCACCGCGGCGGACGCAAGGAAAGTGAACAAGTTGAAGACAGAACAGCCCTGGAAGACGCTCAGCTACCATACACTCGTCCACGTGGTCCGCAACGTGGACCACGTGGATTACGCAAAAACCGGGATCGATGCTTCCCACAGTAATTCTGCCGGGAGAACCAGGCCTCTCATCGTTACCGTTGACTTCAACATTGATTTATCAAGACCCAACAACGCATGGTCCTTATACTGCGTGAAAGACGGCTTGGATGTGGACAGGGCATCAAACGACCTCGCTTCCACGTCCAGGACAGGAGGCATCATAGATCATTTCATCGTAAGAGGCATCCAGAATTCCGACCACCTGTACTACACCTCACACTTCACTGCACTTAGACCACTCGTAGCCGCGATCATGAACGGATCCGAATACCAAGTCCGGGGCTCACTGATTCAAGTCCGGGGCTCACTGGGGCTCACTGATCACGGTGATGACGACCTTGTTCAAGAACTTTCAAGAACCCCTTCTACACATACACACGGGTTCGTGAAACGTGCGTGCGTTCCCGTCATAACGGATAAGCATAACAACTGTAACGCAACTGTAACAACTGCAACTGTGACTGTAACGTACGTGCAGTGCGCCTGCGTGTGCCACTCGGCTGTGTGTATATCCAGGACAACTTGCTGAATGAAGCTTAGTTGCGTGTAACGCCTGTCCTACGCATTTGTGTTTCTTCTTTGTGTTGTTCGGATTCGCTCAATCTAGTATTGAAGAATATATAAGCACTACATATCAGCTTACCGCGTCTGGTGTTGGTAACACCCATGTTTCGGTTGACATCGTTACGCAACAGTGAACAACTGGTTATATAATACATATGCGAGTATTCAACATATGACTGTGCGTACACAACTTCCACATTTCTCTAGCGTCATTCCGTAGCGTTTTGCTCAATGTGAAAAATTGCGCCACAGTCACCACCCTGCGCATGCTTCGCATAACATCGATCCCACGGTACGTGGGATCTGCCGGATTATTTATTTATTTATTTATTATTTATTTATTTATTTATTTATTTATTTATTATTTACATTCGTTAACATTCGAGCAGCACCCTAAAAGGCGCACGGCGAAACGCAGGTTTGGCACGGAATGTTCGCACAGGAGCAATTTTTACGATGTCGGCCTAATGTGCTGTCCTCCAGAGGGTTTTCATTCCACCTCCACAAAAGTTCACAGAATTAACGTCGTGAGAGCAGGACGGCAGCACGAAAAACTCAATGACGTAAAGTTCTCCTTGAATATTAACGCGCGCTGTGCACACGGCTGAAGGTGCTATGAACTGCGAGTTCGCAGTGCGGAGCATGAGTCCTGAGAGCGACGTGGTCACTTTATTTAACTGGCGGCAGAGGCTCTCGCAGATTACGGAAACGGCGGCCCTAGTATCAATTAGCGCTTGGGCCGTAGTACCTTCAACATTGACGTCGATAACGTTTTGCGGCGAAAAAGGCGGAGGCCTTGGGCAGTTCGCTTCGCATGCAGTTCTTGCCTCCGGAACTGCAGCGATCAGTTTCCCTCTTGCGCAGCGGGTCGGCGACGCATAGGTGACAGGGAGCGTCGTCGAGGGGACGGTGACCAGTGGGTGCCGTTGGGTCGTTGATCATCACGGGCATACTCCGGTGGCGACCGGGCCGACGACGCGACCGGCCTGCCGTCGGCGTCGAAGTGAGGAGGGGCGTAGTTTGGGGGCGACCTGGACGACGACGCTACTGGCATGCCCACGGCGTCGAATGTTGGAGGAACCAGGCGACAATGGCGAGCGACGTGGCCGGCGAGGCCACAGGAGAAACAGATGGGCCGATTGTCCGGGGTTCGCCACGCGTCGGAGTGGCGGAAAGACGGAGCCGAAGGGCTTGGGATGGGCTGCGACGAAGCATACGCGAATGTTGGCAAGACACGAGGCGGCATAACTGGGCGAGGTGGAGCGTAAGGCATGGCTGTTGATACGCGGTGGTCGCCAAGGCATAGGACGGCATCAGTGGTCGAGGTGGAGCAGAGGGCATAGGCTTTTGAGGGGGCCGAGCAGAAACGGTGTCGTAGGTTAGCGGCGCAGTGACGGGTGGTTGTTGGAACATGGGTGGGAGAGCCGCAGCAACTTGCGTCCGAATGGCTTATTGAATGCCCGGAGCCAGAGGATGCGCCGGCTCGTGAGTGAGCGGCAGTAAGGACAGCTGGCGCGCGACTTCTTCACGGATGAAGTCTTTGATCGTGGGCTGGAGAGTCGTCTGAGCGGCGGGAGGGCTTGACGGGCGATCGCGCGCTGCCTGCGCAATTCGTCGAAACTCTGACAGAGTGAAACTAGCGCAGCGACTGTGGTGGGATTCCGCGCGAGCAGCAGCTGAAAGGCGCCGTCCTCGATGCCCTTCAAGATGTGGTTGATTTTGGCCTCCTCAGGCATAGCGGGGTCGACGCGGGTGCACAGATGGAGGACATCGTCCATGTAACCCGTGTAGCTCTCACCCGGTTGTTGTGCACGCTGACGCAAGCGCTGCTCGGCGAGAAGCTTGCGAGCCGCAGGCCGTCCAAAGAGGTCCTTGATAGCAGTCTTGAAAGCTGACCCAGATGGAAGCTCGGCCTCGTGGTTGTGATACCAGAGTTGGGCGATGTCCGCATGGTAGAATTGCACATACCCAAGCTTCATTGGAACGTCCCATCTGTTGCTGGCGCCGACTTTGTCATACCTCGACAGCCACTCGTCCACGTCCGATTCACCGGAGCCCGAAAAGATGGGGGGATCCCGCTGAGGATACACGGCGCCACAAGTGACGTGGACAGCCGAAGGGCCAGGCTGGGAAGGAGTCTCGGTGGCCATGTTGGTATCACGAAGGGGGGAAGCTTACAGGAGCGAAGATCCAGGGTCGTACGGGAAACCCACGTACCTCCACCAAATGTCACGTGATTTACTCACGTACAAACTGCTAGAACGCCGAGGGACGTCAAGGGCCAAGATCCAGGCAAGCGCAAGCTCGTGACGCGTGGCTGTGGCTCGCACTGTGGCTTGCTTTCTTCGCTCTTCATCGTCGTCACGTACTGTTCACTACAATGCCTTCAATCCACTTATCCAATGCATTTCACCAACCCTACAAAATGTGCGCAAGAGGCTCCGCTTCAGTAGACTTGCCGTATACGCTGCCTCTGTGTAGCGAATTAGCGCTTCTGTTCTCCGCTAGCAACCGTGCACTGCTAGGCCAATTTTAACAGCGGAGCCGTTTAAGCTGTTCGGAGTGAGGCCGATGTCGTAGACACTCGGAAGTATATGTGCGCCACAGAAAGCGGCGATGTGCCAAGCGTAGTATAGTTTAGAATAACAGAGAGCTGAGCTAGTTGGTAAGTATTCATTCTAAAAAGTATAGCGAGGGGAAGTGATGCGAAGGAGAGGGCTTGTCATAGCCCTCGCCTCGAGATCTAGCGGAGCCTGACTAAAACCACGCCTAGTGTGGATAGCTCCCTGCATCGTCTGCTAGCCGCGGCGTGTTTGCATACGCGAGTACGTCTTGCACGTCCTCAAAGGGCAGTTTGTTCCGTTGTGTTAGCAGAATATTAACTGCTTGTACGTATAGCTATCACCATGCATTTGGCCTTGCTAGGTTGTATATTCATTGTGAGTGCAGTTGTGGAGAGTGCAGTGTGTGATCGTCGTACACTGCGTTTGCCATAATCATTGGGTGCCCCTTTGTGGCTCAAGCACATCGTAAAGCACTTGGGGCCGTCCTAAACGTGAGGAGTACCAAATATCTTGGGAATGCAGCGTTTTAGCGACGCAGTGGTTAAAAAAAAGGCTCTGAGCCATGCGCATCACGCTTATTGTTGGGTGTTCAATTGCGTGACTTTCTTTGATCGCTTAGGTGACAATCTGTAAATGTGCTTAAATGGGCCCTGCGACGCTTTTGCTACTGTCTTATTTATCGATGGAATGCGTGTAGTAATGAATGCCGAGACGAACACGAAAAGAATTACGAAATTGGTGCACGAGAACTGATTTTATTAGTCTCCAAAGTTCAAAACGCGAGCATACGAACAAAAGAAACGTTCCCTTTGGCACTTCACACTCCCGCTGACGTCAAAGGCCACTTCCAATCACCGCGCGCCTCATATAGGGACATACTGGAAGTCTTGCCTCATGGCGGCCTTCATGCAGTGCCTTGCCACCGCTCTTTTTATTTATTTATTTATTTATTTATTTATTTATTTATTTATTTATTTATTTATTTATTTATTTATTTATTTATTTATTTATTTATTAGTGAAACCTACATCGCCCAAGTGGGCATTATTGTAGGGGGTTTAGAAAGGAAAAACACAGTTTTACAGTAAAAAAATGGCACACATTTGCACATAAATGCCTGCGTATTCACGAAAAGCACACATCTTGTAGTGATGAACAAAAAGCTTCGGCTGGAAGATCAAAAACACACGCATCCAACTTATTCCATTCACGAGTAGTGAAAGGAAAAAAAAGAATTAGCGAAGACGCCGGTACGACAGCTGATCTCGCGGATTTTTTTTGAATGATCATTTCTATGTGACACGTAGTATGGTCTCATCATGTATAAACTCTTGTTGATGCGAATTTCATTACAAAAGATCGAATGGAAAAACTTTAATCGCAAGCATTTTCTGCGCTGCTCAAGAAGTTTGCATCCTAAGTTGCCTTTAATACAGGTAACACTGGAGTCAAAGTTATAATTGTCGCTGACAAAGCGTGCAGCGCGGTTTTGTATGTGTTCAAGTTTATAGATTAGAGTTTGACCATGAGGATCCCATACTGGACAGGCATATTCAAGGATAGGTCGGACATTTGTAACATACAAAGCTTCTTTCAGATTTTTTGGGGCAGACTTGAAATTGCGTTTAATAAAGTTTAACACACCGTTGGCTTTGCCAGTTACGTAACCTATATGCTTATTCCAAGATAAATCGGCAGAAAAGTATACACCAAGGTATTTAAAATGTTCAACACGGTCCAGTTGTGCTCCTGACAAGCTGTAGCATAAGTGAAAAGGTTTGCGTTTTCTGGTAAAACTAAGAAAACAACACTTTTTTACATTCAAACACATCTTCCATTTCTCACGCCACCTCACCACAGTGTCAAGATCACGGTGTAAAGCACAAATATCGTCCATACTGTGTATTGATGTATAAATAACACAATCATCTGCGTACAGCCTCACGTTCGATGTTAGCGTCTCTGATAAATCATTAATATAGACCAGAAAGAGCAAAGGACCTAACACCGAACCCTGTGGCACCCCGGAAGTTACGCTGACGTATGAAGAAGACGAACCATTTACTCGGACGGACTGTTTTCTAGAAGATAAATAATCCCTCAACCAACCAAGAACAGATGCAGGCAGACCTAAAAAAGAAAATTTATGTAATAAAAGAGCATGTGGAACGGTGTCAAACGCTTTCTGAAAGTCTAAAAATACCGAATCGACTTGATGACCTTTATCATATGAACTGAAAACATCATGAGAAAATTCGCACAGTTGTGTAACACATGACAGACCAGACCTAACACCATGCTGAACTGTACAGAAAAAATGATTCGTTTCCAAGTGCTTTATAATACCGCTATATATAACGTGTTCAAGAGTATTACAGCATACGCTGGTCAATGAAATTGGCCTGTAGTTGGCAACATTATTTTTGCTTCCAGACTTTGGTATCGGCACAACATTTGCTAGCTTCCATTCAGATGGCAGTTTCTGACCTTCAAGCGATTTTGAAAATAAGACAGCTAAAAAGGGCGCTAGAGCTCTTGGACACTTCTTCAATACGTGATTAGAAATAGCATCAGGTCCCGGAGCCGAGTTTGGTTTAAGTCGTTCTAGCAGAGCCCACACACCACTAGTGGAGATAACAATATTATGCATAGGTTCCAATCCCTGTGGTGTCGTATATGGCATTTCGCCTTGAAATGGTTCGGAAAACACAGATTGAAAATATCGATTTAAGCAGGCTGCCTTCTCTGCATCTTCCGAAAAGGTTGTTTCACCGTCAGTTATGTCCGGAATGCCAACAGAGTCCACCGTATTCGATTTCACATACTTCCATACTTCTTTGGGATTAGTAATCAGCTTTCTTTCCAGGGAAACAAAAAAAGCTATCTGTCGCTTCTCTTAATTGTTTCTTTACCATTCGACTTAACTCGGCGAGTTTTTCTTGAACATCAGCAGTTCTTGATGAACGGAAACGCTTGAAAGTGCGATTCTTTTTATTAATTAACTTTCTTAGGCTCGCGGTAATCCAAGGTTTATCAGCTCTACGTTTCCCGGAAATAACCTTGGAACGTACATGACTACTGACAAAATTAGCAAGCTCGGTTTTAAAGAGTTCCCAAAGACTGGTGATGTTCATGATCGAAGAACACTCTTGGAACTCAGTGAAAGACGGAGTAAGATTGGGTGATATCGCTTCATAGTTACCGTTTTCATAAAAATAAATTGTTCGCGGTGACATTCTCTTTAACTTTAGTTTTGGGCAAACCAAACTACCAACAACTACCTCATGATCACTAATCCCCGTCATCGTTGTAACTGACTTTATGAAGGTGGGATGATTACAAAAAAACAAGATCTAGTATGTTAGCACATAGCCCACTGTACCTTGTGGGAGAAGCAACAAACTGATGTAATGCGTGTTCTCTAATGAGCTCCTCAAGTGCCAAGTACGGGCCCAACCGCGAGCGCAAGACGGGAACATGACTTATCCAGTCAACATCAGGCGGGTTAAAATCCCCTCCTAGTAAAATATATTCAGTTCTTAACGTAGCCAGTGCTTCAGACAAAGCTTCCAATGGTTGCGCATTGTTGGAGTTAGGCGGCCGATAAAAACAGCCCAACGCAACGTGTTGCGCTTGTGACAGCTCAATTTTACACCACACTGCCTCATGCGGAAGGCTGGTAAGTGATACCGACACGCTTTTTAATCTGTTATCAACCAATATGAAAACGCCTCCGCCGCGCGCATCGCGATCTTTGCGATAGACATTCATATGTGAAGGAAAAACTTTTGCGTTGTAAATACTGTCGTCAAGCCACGACTCGGTGGCTAACACTATATCGGCATTCGTAGCAGCTACAAGGTCTGAAAACGCATCCTTCTTATTTCTTATGCTCCGACAGTTTACAACGACGAAGACCAGTTCTGGCTGATCGTGCCCTTGGCATCGAACAGAAGGCTTTGATTGTTATTGCAACGGTTCTACGTCATCACTGGTAGAATTGTACATAAATGTTTGGGCCCCCATAATCAGCTTATTAAAGCGAAGCCTGAATGTCTCTTTGCGCTCTTTGGCAAATGCGACCAGTTTTCTTCTTTCTAAACGAACTTTGCTTGAGTAATCCTCGCTTATTGACACAGTGGTTCCTCTTAGCTTGTGTGCCTTCGCAAGTATATTTTGCTTTTCTTTGAAGGAACGAAATTGTGCTACAATGGGCCTATTCTTCAAGGTAGAAAAGCGGCCCACCCTGTGAGCCCGTTCAATGTCCGATGACGTCACCTGGACACCCAGATGGTCCGAGCAGAGAGACAGCACCTGACGTTCAGAGTCTTCCCAACTCTCGCCTGATAAGTCTTGCAATCCATAAAACACCAGGTTATTTCTGCGTGACCTATTTTCAAGGTCATCTTGGCGCCTTTCAGCCCGTTCCAACTGGGCTGCAAGTGAGGAGTTCTCAGATTTAAGCTGTTGGAAATCGGCCCTTAGCTCTTTTAGACGGCGTTGCAA
>NW_023616240.1:0-36555 GCF_013339695.2 Rhipicephalus sanguineus
GTTTCCGTTATTGGACGCTAAATTTAGCCGATTACTACGAAAAGGACGACGCCACTTTCCGGGCTCTCCCTGCGTACAGCAGCGCTCACAGTATTCACCCGACAGCGGTGTGCACAGCCCGTGTCATGATCCAGGACGCTCTGTACGCCGTCGAATTCATCATAATTTCCTCATGATCTCACGACGTCATCCTGGGATGGGATTTCTCGCCCGTCACGCCGCCGTAATTCGTTGCGCACCAGCCGAAATAGAGCTCTCACCGTTCTCAGATTTGACGCCGGCGGACAGTCCACCGGCTGCGACCAAGGTACTCGTCAAGACGACACCACACTTCCTGCAACTCGTCAACGGCTGTGTCAGTCTGCTGCACCGGTCTCGCCGACGCCGTTGCACTCCTCTCTCCATCTGACCGCGTCTTCACTAGAAAAGGCTTTTGGTGCCATTTGCGACCGTGCAAGTCATTCAGGCGACACCGATATTTTCGTTACGAACCCATCCCCGTACATTGTGTAGGGTGGTGCGAGGGGGAATGTCTCGGCAGAAGACAATGAAGCCCTCGAAGACGCACAAGTTATGGACGCACCGAGTGACACGCACTGCGCCAGCTCCCATTCGCTCAGTCGCTGTTTCCACATCTGATTCGTCAACCCGCTGATTTATTTGGTTCCTCGATTGCTGAGCACCTTACTCGGTCGAGCGGTCCCAGCTTCTATGCCTGTTGGAAGAATTTCGTTCTTCGTTCGATGTAGGCGCAACCTTCTCTCGGCCGCAGCTCTGCTGTCACGCATCGCATCGACACTGGCGCCCAACCACCACTGCGGCAACGTCCATATCGCGTGTCGCCAACAGAGCGTCGTGTAATTACCGAGCAAGTCGAAGACATGCTTCGCCGCGATGTTATTCGACCCTCAAACAGCCGTGGGCGTCTCCTGTCGTTCTCGTTGCGAAGAAGGACGGCTCTGTGCGGTTCTGTGTGGACTACCGACGACTCAATAAGATCACCCGTAAGGACGTTTATCCCCTACCTCGAATAGACGATGCCATTGACAGCCTGCAAGGAGCAGAGTTCCTTTTCATCGCCGATTTGCGCTCAGGGTACTGGCAAGTCCCCCATGGCAGATGACGCTCGACCGAAGACAGCGTTTGTCACACCCGACGGCTTGTACGAATTCAACGTCATGCCGTTTGGGCTGTGCAATGCGCCCGTGACCTTTGAGCGCATGATGGATACCGTTCTGCGCAACTTGAAATGCACACACGTGTCTATGCTACCTCGACGACGTCGTCGTTTTTGCCCACGGACTTCTCAAACACACCCTCAACGCCTGCGGCAGGTTTTTGACGCGCTTGAGCGACGCCGGGCTACAACTGAATCTCAAGAAGTGCCGATTTGCAGCACGGCAGCTGACGATACTAGGATACGTGGTGTCCAAGGACGGCATCCTCCCAGATCCAGCCAAGCTTCGGGCCGTGACAGAGTTCCCCAAACCTACGTCCGTCAAAGAACTGCGCAGTTTCGTAGGACTATGCTCCTACTTTCGGCGCTTCATCCGAAACTTCGCGACTATCATATCACCGCTGACCAGTGCTGGGCAGTATCGAAGATACATGTATCTTCGATACTATCTTAGATACCCTTTGGATATCTTGTATCTGTATCGCGATACGTCTCGCAAAACAAGTATCTGTATCTGTATTTCCGATACATTGAAGAATGTATCGTGTATCTTAAGATACAAGATACTGCGATCGCACCACCACCGTGCGAAGCAATAAACGTTGCCTGAGCTCCGCTTCTCAAGCTGATACTGCTGTCACTAAGTCACCAGAATAAAACTAAAGGCAGTGGCAATATTTTATCTTTCTACAAGAGTTTTCCTGCGAGGATAGGCGATAAGCTCTGAGCGTCCCTACATATTGGTTGAGCAGAGTTACGAGGTGGCACTCGCGTCATCTCGACAGACAAGCGCGCGAACGTCTGCGCCCAGCCAAATTTTTGTTTAATCGTTTTTGTTTAGTTTGTCAGTGCCACGACACTTGGCACTTAGCCACTCCCCTGCGCCGCGTACTACAATGCGTGCGGCGTCTTTCGCACACATGCTGATGCCGCTGTAAATTCACTGTCGAAGTTCCTCTTGTGCGGTGCTTCCTTACGCATTCTGAACAATGCAAGAATGCCGGGTTGCTTTGCCTGTTGCGGCTTTCACACATCAGCGATTTGAAGGACCACGTGGATGTAAGTTTGCATTTTATACGAGGATTTAACAGAACAAGCATTCACCTAACGGACGCTATCTTGGCGTACGTCTTTTTTTCTTTTATTCAAAGAGTTTTTATAATCATAACTTGATTGTCAGCAGTTCTTTCTTTGATGTCCTTCGTTTCCATCCCCATACAATGGTGTCCCTGTATCGACCTACCGTCCTCGTCTGGTCATCCGCAGCACAACAAGGAAACCATGAACGACCACCAACTAGCCCAATTCATCGCTCTTCTATGCCTCTACATTCTTTTTGTCTGCTCACTTTAACGCGCTGCCAAGGTAAGAGAGAGAGAGAGAGAAATGTTTTAATGAAAAGCTGGAGATGTTTGCCTGGCTATTCGCCTGACATGCTACTCCAGGTGCTCCAGGGTGATGATTATGATATATACACTGATAACCACACATACATACATAGACTACACTGTTTACAAAGTTTCGGTCAGGCTTGTGGCCCGCAAGAAAGTCAGCAGCGCTTTCGTTGCGCGTAACGCACAGGTGCTGTTTTGCCATGGGCCCAGAATGTGCTGCAGTTCTAAGCACGAGTCCTGTTGAAGGTGCACAGCCGCCTTCAGAGAGAGACTTCTGTTGCGTATCGCCTGCATTCGCAGAGAACGTGTTTTAGGTCTTCTAGGACGTTACATTGAACGCACAACGGTGAGTCCGACAGCTTGATTTTGTTCTTGAAGTAATGAGTGTAGGCGACGTTAAGTCTGATGCGGTGCAAGCATGTTTCCTCTTGTCTGTTGAGGTCTCGCGGCATATCGAAGGCACACGATGGATCAATTTTGTAAAGAGGCCCATACTGGTGACTGGCATCTGTCCAGAGGGATCGCTGGAAGCGCCATGCATGTGCCGATACAAGTGTCGCCGCGTCTTTTCTCGAGAAAGGTATTTCAAACCATCTCTCTCGAAGCGTCATGTCCAGCTTTGGCAGCGTCATCAGCCTGGACGTTGCCTTGTATTCCGCAGTGGGCAGGTATCCACTGTAGAACAATGCGGTGATTCAATTCGCAGGCTTTATTGCATAGGCGTTTTATGTCCATTACGAGCTGCTCCTGCGTGCTTGGGGACTTCAGAGACTGCAGCGCCGATCTTGAGTCGGTGAAGATGACCCAAGACTCGGCTGTCTGGTCTACGATGAAATTAAAAGCAGCCCGTAGTGCGGCCAGTTCGGTGGCTGTAGATGAAGTACGGTGACTGCTCCCGCTGCATTATCAAAGCGCGTCAATGCCTGCGGAGCCATCGTGGAAAATTCCTTCGTGGTCAATAGTCACTTTCGTGCCTGGGTTCAGTAACAAGAGGCGCACACCCGGACCAGCACTAACATATTTCACTCTGCAGCACATGGAAAACAGCTACAAGGCTCACCGTCATATTTACACTGACGGCTCTGTCACGCCTACGTCATCTGCCATTGGGGTATGGATTCCGTCTGCCAATGTCACCATTTGCGCCAAGGTAAGGTCTCTGCTTTATTCTTAATTCTAACTGTCTGCGCCATTTCTGCTACTGTTCTTCTTCAAGTGGAATGTAAGTTTACATACTTATATGCCACTTGAATTTACTGTTATGCAAAGGTGATGTTGAGAACAAATATATAATAATCCGGGCACGCCTGGAGTATACAGTACAGTGATAATTCTGATTACTGCTGAGTAAAATAGCAAAGTTGGCTTTGCATTATAATAAGGTAAATTATTAGGCGCCATCTTAAATATGTTCGCAAAGATATTCGAGAAACACTGTTATACCAAATGTTCCGTTTTTGTCATGAGCGTCCCAAACAGTCGTTTTGCGCAATTTTCCATAGGCACTGAATTTGATTGTCGTAGCTATTAGGGGTTACCCGCCGCGGTGGTCCAGTGCTTATGGCGCTTGACTGCTGGCCCGAAGGTTGCGGCAGCCGGATTTCAATGGAGGCAAAATGGTAGAGGCCCGTGTGCTTATATGTAGGTTTTAGAAGTCCAGGTGCTCAAAATTTCCGGAGCCCTCCATACAGCGTCTTTCGTAATCATATCGTCGTTTTTCGACGTAAACTGCAACAATTATTATTAGCTCGTGGGGGTGCCTCCTGTATCGTGCTTCTATACTTAGTCGCTATGTTTGATACGGAAGCGCTTTTCTATTTTACTTGCACATATTCGCTTTCGTTGTTTAGGCTTCCCTGAATTCTTTTACTCTTGGTACTCACCAGGTAATCGGATCTATAAGGGACAATAGTATGAATAGCGTCTGTGTCCTGCAGGGCTTTGCGCAACCGTACAATACGTCTGAAACGTTTCAGGGCTGCACATGTTCTTCGTGACGTACACCTGTCGGTGATCCGTTATTGCGAAAACCATAATATGTCTACCGGCAAGGTACAACTCGACAGCGGTATTTGCACCATTCTGCGGAGGCTTCTTATTGAAGTTCATATGGTTAGTTGACAACCCGCTTGCTGGTCAGCAAGCATAGCAGCGACTAGCTCCCATCAATTAGAAAAGCTGCAAGCAAGAACCGCTATCAGCGAAATGTGTAAAGAGCTGTCATGTTAAGTAGCTAAAACAGCGCCAATAAGTTGTTTCGGAATGACACAGATATACCTTGAAGAAGAAGTGCAAAACTTTTGAGATACTAACAGAGTTTTCATTCAAATGAAACACAACTGGTCGCAGTTAATAAATTTTCAAGTAAAAATGTATGTGCTTAGGCGTTTATTGCTGCATTATATAGATATATAAAACAAATTTGCGGATGTATCGAAGTATCTTAAGATACAATTGGAATGTATCGTATCGAATACAATCGGTGTTGCAGTATCTTGTATCTGTATCTCAAATACTTCTTGCCTGAGTATCTTGTATCGTATCGCGATACAATTTCAAAGTATCTTTGCCCAGCCCTGCCGCTGACGAAGCTGCTTGGAAGTAACGGGCCCCTCAATTCGTGGTCGTCAGAATGCGACGACGCTTTCGCAAAGCTCCGTCGTTTGTTGACGTCTCCTCCCATTCTACGCCACTACGACCCTACGGCCCCTACAGAGGTACACATGGACGCCAGCGGTGTTGGCCTCGGTGCTGTCCTTGCGCAGCGCAAACCTGGGTTCCCGGAATATGTTGTCGCATATGCAAGTCGTACGCTTACTAAAGCCGAGACCAACTACACCGTCACGGAGAAAGAATGCCTGGCAATCATTTGGGCCCTTACAAAGTTCCGACCTTATTTGTATGGTCGCCCATTCGATGTCGTCACCGACCATCATGCACTGTGCTGGTTGTCGTCATTGAAGGATCCCTCAGGCCGTCTTGCCCGGTGGGCACTTCGCCTGCAAGACTACGACATACCGCGTGCTGTACCGCAACGGACGTCAGCATGCTGACGCCGACGCCCTGTCGCGCTCTCCCTTGCCTGACGACAATGCCCACAACTCAGCGTCTCACTTTGTCGTTTCTTCCATCGATATTCACACCATCGCTACCGAGCAGCGCAAGGATCAATGGATTGCCTCGCTGATAGAATTGCTGACTGATCCATCGGCCACACCATCCACTCGCTTGTTGCGTCGTCAAGCCCACCATTTCGCCGTTCGCGACGACCTACTCCACCGACGCAATTACAACGGCGACGGCCGCCAGTGGCTACTAGTAATACCCCGCAGTCTGCGTTATGAAATATGCGAGTCGTTCCACTCTGATCCGCAGTGTGCACACCCTGGGGTATCGAAAACCTACCACCGCATTCGCCAACGTTATTTTTGGCGAGGGATGTACCGCTACGTGGAGAAGTTCGTTCGCTCCTGCATCGATTGTCAGCGCCGCAAAACTTCAACGCACCTGTCGCCAGCAGGTCTGCAACCTCTACCTTGCCCTGACCGACCGTTTGGGCGCGTTGGCATCGATTTATATGGGCCACTTCCCCTGACGTCCGCTGGTAACCGCTGGGCCATCGTCGCTGTAGACCACCTCACGCGATATGCTGAAACTGCTGCCCTCCCTGCGGCTACAGCGAGCGATGTGGCCTCCTTCCTGCTCCACCGATTCATGCTGCGTCACGGTCCACCCCAGGAGCTGCTCAGTGATCGAGGCCGTGTCTTCTTGTCGGAAGTCGTCGAAGCCATTCTCAAAGAGTGCAACGTTGTTCACCGCAAAACTACTGCTTACCACCCGCAGACGAATGGCCTCACCGAACGCTTCAACCGCACGCTAGGCGACATGCTCTCGATGTACGTCGCCGCCGACCACACGAATTGGGATGTCATTCTGCCCTTCGTCACGTACGCCTACAATACCGCTCCTCAGAGCACTACTGGTTTCTCACCATTTTTCTTATTGTATGGCAGGCACCCGTCGCACACCATCGACACAATCCTTCCTACAAGCCGGATCGATCTGAATGTGCGCCTATTTCTACCACAGCCAGACTTGCTGAAGAGTGTCGCGAGCTCTCCAAGACCTTTACTACGCATAGCCAAGAGCAGCAGAAAAGCATTCGCGGTGACACTACCAGTTCTGCGCCCACGTTCCTTCCTGGAGCGCTCGTATGGCTCTCGGTCCCTACCACTGCACCTGGCCTCTCTTCCAAACTACTGCCCAAATACGAAGGCCCCTACCGTGTCGTCGAACGCACATCCCCGGTGAACTACCTGATCGAACCCATCGACCCATCTTCGGACATGCGCCGTCGAGGGCGCGACATTGTCAACGTGGCGCGCCTGAAGCCCTACCATGACCCGCTCATAGTGACAAGTTGCTAAGTCGCCAGGCGGCTCCCTTTTCGTAGCCGGGGTAATTGTAGCGACGCGTTCCGACTCCGTAATGGGTCGTCCTCTCGAGCGCCTTCCAGTGGGTCGTTCTCTTCTCTGAGAGCACGCCCCTCGTGCAGAGAGTGTCCCCGCTTTGACTGTCGCTGCCGTGCGCCGTCGCTGAGTGCCCGTTAATAAACCTCTTGACAATATATATATATATATATTATATATATTATATATATATATATATATATATATATATATATATATATATATATATATATATATATATATATATATATCGCCCTTGCCAGGCACAATAAATGTAGTTTTACGTATGATTAAAATGATCGTGCCTGTTTGTTTCCTTCTTTATTCATACTACCCCGCAGAGAACAAGGCGTCCATTGTGATTCGTGGTAGCAAAATTTCTCAAGAATCTCAGATCAACCTCGCAGTCGCAATTAAGTGCAAACTCAGCGCTCTTCGTCTGTTGTAACTGGAGGCTCGGTTGTTTCGCGATGCTTGCGGTTGGCATTCAAGCTAACGCTGTCCCGCAGGGTTCTGTTCACGGGTGGCTGAGTGAGGTTCCTGAAAAGGAATGACACTCGTCTGCGAATAGGAACTGTGTTATTTGGGGACATTTCTTATTTAAGGAATATTCAGATTTCCAAGAGTTGAAGCTCCGCTACCGCTATTGTGTAAAATTTAATAAATGTTTTACAATAGCCACCGTCAATGTGGCCGTGCCCTGAGCAGAAAAAAAAATTGTGAATTGCTATAGATTTAAGCTCAAACAAAGTATCGTGGTGATGCAATGGAACACAGAAAATGCCGATCTGAATGACCACGTTTTGTACAATGCGGGCCAGACATGAACTCTGTTGAGAGAACGATAATGGAAGCACAATCGACTAACTTTCTTTCTACCAAGAGTGTCTTACATTGGCCGGTCGAGTTCACTCATGTGTCCGGCGTCACGATTGGTTAGCACATGCTGTTAATTGTAGTTACGACTATTTGGGAGTATATTGACCTAGATTCTTCACGCTGGGAGCCAAGACATAAACGTCAGCTGCGGAAGTTGGCACAAAAAGCATCGGCGAATATTGGTATAATTACGTGTTTACCTCGAGCATATTACGACAGCCCTTGCGTGGTCGCTTAGCGGCTGTGTAGTCGCGCTGCAAGAACTCGCATTGTGCTTTTCTGGAGTCGTGCCCTGGAGAAACTGAAGAGGTCAGAGTTGCTCCCCACTCCCTAACTAAGGCGTGTCTTTATCCGGTGGCGGTTTTCGCAGGTAACTGCTCGTTATCTATGATAACGGCTGACCAGCCATTTTGTACGACGAAAATAAAGCAACCGCGGGCAAGAAAATAGTGAATGCGTTAGCGGGGAGGGACTAAAATTATCCCAAGGAAAAAGTGCCGCAGGGCAAGGCAACAAGGGGCAGTGAAATCAGTAACCGCCACGAAAACAATTATTTAGAGGCCTTGAACTACTTAAAAACACTGTTTGTAGAAGTCTCTGGGCAGTGAACTTATTGCAAGATAGTACAGCGCAAGATTAGAATAACAGACACCTAAGCTGAGCGTTCCAGGACTAATTCCCGTTTCACCACTGTTAAAAAAAACGAAAACGACAATGTACGCAAGACTCCATTACACGACTTACACGTCATGTTAGACATGAAAACGTAAACAAGGCAAAAGTTGAAGAGAAGTTTTAGGCTTGAAGAGATGAAAAAAATACAGGACCCCTTCCTCTATCGGGAAATGTGGGCAAACGAAGCTTTGAGTCTGCGTGTCTGACGTATTAGTATTGTCTTTTTTTTCTTTTTTTTTTCTTTCTTTCTTCCTTTCTTTCTTTCAAATTGTGCAATGCTCCCTCCTAACTGTTTCCTTCCTCTATGCCAGAAATTGGACCTTTATCAACGTGCTTAGTAGCGCAATATTTCACTTGCTACAGGCAACAACGACAGCCATGCATTCATATGCTGGCAACAATGGGGTGTGGCTACATGAGATGTCAAGTAATGACGTTAGTGGCAGAACGTGAGTTTGCAGAGCAGGTTCCACGTGTCTGACTTTTCCAGCCCTTCATGATTTTCTGACTTGGGTGTAGGGCATACGCGCCCCAATTCACGCTCGTTTTGAATCCTCCTGGTCAAGGGGGCGCTTCGCCGACAAGTTTGCTGCCGATGCCGACTGTAGGCCTACGACGTCATGAGGCACAACAAGGTGGCGTGTTTACCTGATTGGTACTACATACTTTACAAGAAAAACCTAATTTAGTGCACAGAACGTTTCAAGAAAAGAGAGAACAAGACAGGACAAAGCGTTTGCCCTATCGTGTCCTCTCCAAGTATTTTGCGCACAAGAAAAAAAAAAGACATGGCTTATCCCTCTGTCACAGGAATCGGTATAACACGAAAGTAAAACGTTTCTTCACAGACGCAGTTGAGCGTTTGTTGTGCATTATTTGGCCCAAACGTGAATGAATCAATACTGCAGCAACAAATTGTAATAGACAGTTATAGTTTAGCGTTAACGTGATAGCGGGTGTTAAGTGAATACCGTTATCGTGCCGCAAACGTTGGTTGCGGAAAGCGTGTTTTAGTTTAGTGGGATAACGTTTTCGTGCCCAAGCTGGGACGGTGGCGCCACCTAGCGAAGGGTGAATGCGTTAATGAAAGGGAAAAGAACAAAACCGAGAATGCTTGCCTGTATCCCCGCACGCAGTAATATTACTACTGTTTTTAGTGACCATAACAGTAAATAAATATGAACTACGCACCAAAACAAAAAACTTTCATGTTGCAGATTTGTTTACACCGATATTTTGGTTAGGCCTAGGGGACGTTCGAAATGGGAAGCGATCTCAAAAACTACTCTGAGTTATTCGTGATACTCTGTCAAGAAGTGGATCCGTCCAGATCAACGCTAAATTCAGTTGGAAGCGGGCGTGCAAAATCGCCGCCATGTTTTACGTACACTGCGTTATCCACGTAAACACGGTAACGTCAAATCTCAAATATAGCGCGCGTACGGTAAACGGCGTTTAGCGTACTGCGCTTCCGCGTTTCGATCCCGCTGTTCCGCTAAGCCCGCTATTCCGCTAAGCCCGCCAAACCACAACTGTCTAATGTCATGCGAAGAACGGCAAGCAGCTCGAAACTTGCAACGCGTTGCTCAAGCAGAAAGGGCGCACGGAACGAACATACACAGGATGAGCGCGAACTAACTGTCACAGTTGTAATTTATTTCTGTGTGAAGAGCGCGCTCCTTTCGCAAAAGCAGCCGCTGCGGTGAGCGAAGTGACCTTCGTCCCGCGCACCCGCGAACGAGCGACCACGCCCTGTAGAGGCGCGCGCTCATCCACGTGGGGCGACAACCTTTAGAGCGCGCTCTTCGAGCCCTTCGCGCCATCACACTAGTGATAACGAAAACGCGCTGATGTTGCACCAATCTCCGAGTACCGCCACCGGCAAATGGTGTATATAAATAGCTCGCCATTAGCATGGCAAGGAACGTGCCGTCTGTGGCCGAATCGTTTCGCGCTGCGGAGCGAAGGTTCGTAAGTTCGACTCCCGGTGACGGAACTTTTTCTCCTGTTTTTTTTTTTGTTGGCGAACTGTTATTCTTTATATTTTACACCATCATATCCGTGACGAAAATACGTCAATGGAGCAGTGGTGGACCCCAGACTAAAACGCTTTTGTGTTAAAAAAAACAGAAAAGGCTTTTCTTGTCAAGTGACCAGGCTCATTGTATGGGGCACTTCCTACGGAAGTTGAAGTCCAAGGGATAGCAGTAGTTTGAGGATAAGAAAGAAGCATACTTATGCAACCCTTAAGGGGGTTTGATAGGGTAAATAAGCTGTCCTGGCTTCAGCTTTATATCTCAGTAACTGTTCCGTATTTTGTTGTGAAATTTGCGTGCTCAATAAGATAGCTTGTGGCTTTCAATCTCTGCAATTTTGACTATGTACCTTTTCTTACCTGTTTCTGGTTGAGTACCAAATTTTAGACTGATGTGCAAAATTAAATGTACCTTTTCTCAGCAAAAAAATGGTATGACCGTGAAATTTTGCACGCTTATTCAGCATAATATTGGTATTCACCCCTTCCTAATGAAAGGGCTTCTACGTTTTTCTCACAAAAAAATTGTCCTCACTTGCCACGTTCCGTGAGAGAGACTTTCCAGTTAATATATCTTTTTCTGAATCATAACTTGAGAAGTTTTTCAAAGTTTTAGATTCCAACTATTCGGAAGGGATTTAGGTATAATCTGAGAAAACTTGAGCGCAATCGGTCGGATAGTTATCCAGAAAACATACATCAAGTTTGAAAATTTTCAGATAGCTGATCGTAAGAAAAACATGACTTTATGTTTAAAGACACACAACGTGCAGCAATGACTACGCTACAAAAGCATTTTGGGGGGAATATTTGCAACCAAAAAGTATAAAAATTGTAGGAAGCGAAGGTATTTAGTCGAACTTGTGTAGTTATTATAAAAAAACATGGCTGATCCCTCCGTCCTAGGAATCGGTATAACACGAAAGTGAAACGTGTCTTCACAGAAGTAGTGCTCATTGTGTAGTGATATATGAGAGCTTGTACAATGTCTGTTCGTGTTTGGCAGCTATAGCACCGTTTGACGTGGATGCACCCATGTTGACAGCATGTCTCTATCGCGACGACTAACGCCCATGATCATGATTAAACCGTTGTGGTAGCTGACGGTGTGAACATATATTTGGACACAGCGAATCGTGAATCCCGCGTAAGGATGATATTAACAAGCTCATAATCAACACTGGTACCCGGTATGCACTTCTTCAAAGCGTCGTCAATTAAGGAGAGAAACGGCACGGTGTGCGCTTTCTAGTAATGGGTAGCAGACGCCTGTGCTCATGCATACATAACACACACTGCGCTTCAGCAACACGGGAGGTAGAGGTTCGTAGCCTGAGCCGCAAACGCGTGCGTCCCGCTGGCCTCTGTCTCGCAGGCGCTGCTCGCGCTCCACCGAGGCACGACTTTGGCTCGTCGAAATCGCGTCCTTTCTGCAACGCATATAGCAGCAGTTTTGTTAGTCGGTGCTCTCGCAATTGAAGCAGTCGGTGGCGGAGAAATCCCGTTGGTGCACGTGGAGGCTGCACTACTCCGATGAGCCGACGCACGTCAACACGAAGCCAAAGGCAAAGAACATAACTGCGTCAAGGGTGCCTCGGCGACGCCAGCGCGGCCAGTCTATCTCTCTGGTATCGAGACGCTTTAACCACGACCTCCGATATCACGCGCAATCTCGGAGTAAGCGCTAGTAAGTGTCGATCGTGAAGCATTACTTCTTTTCACATCTCACAGACGGCGGCACCACCCCGCTCCGCCCGCGGCGAAAGAGAGAGTGTGAAAGATATAAGGCGCGTTCGCGCCGCGCCTAGCATCTCCCGAGTTGGCTTCGTCGGTAGCGCGTCGGGCGCGTGCCGTCGCGGCCGCAACGTCGTGGGTTCGATTCCCAGCGGGGTAACTTTTTCTTGGTTTTTTTCTTTCTCACTCGTTGGCGTCCATTTTATCAACGTCATATCCGTGACGGATGTACTTGGTGGACCCCGGCATAAAACACTTTCGTGTTAAAAAAATGCATATACGCACGAACAATTGAAAGAAGCCCGCGCATCCGTTAGGAGGCGCGGTCTTTGGCGATATTTGTAAGTGGCTTGGAGCACTCCTACGTGCTGGTCAATGCGTGGTTTTGCTCCGCATAGTTTGTATTATTTTTTGTTATGAAATTAATATATCGCTTTTTAGGTCCAGCTACCCTACCATACCCTCTTAAGGGCGCACGACCCAGTGTCGTTGGGGAGAGTGGAAAGGGGAGTGGGAAAAGAGGAAGGAAAGGATATGCAACCTTCTCGAGAAATGAGTAGCAGTGCACCAGGTCGCCTTCTCTTCCAATAGAAAGACGATGGTTGCCCGGCGGGACTGGGAATCGAGTGTCCGCCTTGGAGGAGGACGCTGTAACCACTGTTATGACCGGTTCTTGAATTCTTCTTGGCAGGCGCCATTGTGCGTGATCCTGTGAATCAGGCCTGTCAGTCAGAGGGTTTCCCCATAAGTAGGTGCTTGGAGGGAAGCATCACGGAGGCAACAGAAAAGGCCCACTCGACAGCGCTGTGATGTTGCGAATGTGCTCTTCTGTTGTCCTTGTCATTTAGCTTGCACTGCTATAAAGATGAAGCGGGGGTGTGAAACACCATCCAACAGCGCGGTCGTTCAAGAAAGCTGCTCCGGTGCTACTTCGATCCTTAGAAGGCTGTACAGAGGCGTTACCTACGAGGTTCTTCCTGAAAGTACGTCAAGAAATTCCTGTCTGCTTCTCCGAACTGAAGCAATGCATACTTCCAGTCCGAGACCATATTTTTTGCACCGTGATTCCACCGTCGAGTTGATTTTACCACAGTCACAACATATTCGTCTGGTTTTTTTTTTAAGTTGGTTCTGTTGTGTCCTGTTTTTTAATGCTTCAGTCATTCGTTCACAGCAACAGATTAGGTAATATGACGTTCCAACACTCCTGTATCATTTCTATAGCCGATTTTCTGAAGCTGGTTTGTGCAATTAAATTCAGATGGCACCAGAACCACTGTAGCATTGGAGTTTTTGGAATGTGGCCTTGGGCAGCGCTGCTCAGTATGTCTTCATGAGAGCATCGTCGTCTGCTCGGCATCCCCATAGCATCTCCGCGCACGCTTTGGGCGGGTAAAGCGAGCATACGGCAATGCCGCAAAAAATACACCATGGCGCCACCCGCTGAAGCGGTTCCTTTTCGCCTAGCAATTAGCACATCTTCGTTGCGCACTCTGTGGCGCGTAAGTTCGACAGCAATGTATTCGTCACTATTTTATGCTGTTTGCAATGTCTACTCTCAAATCCTCGTAGACAAGGCCTCGCAAGCGTTGCTAATCGACCAACTGACCTCAATAAAAAAAAATTTAAGGTGTCATCGCACTAGTGGTGCCAAGCATGAAGAAAGTGTTTGTTTCTTTTTATTTGTTTCTTTTATTTCCTCCTCTCTTTCTCTTTTTTAACTCTTTTTGTGTGTGTTGCTATCTCTTTCGCTGTCGTTCTAACCTTTTAGGGGCGAAGCTCCTAAAGCCGTGGTTCTGTCCCTCCTAGATCGTACGTGACCGCCTATGCCGCGCGTATGTGCCGGTGGTGATGGCAACGAAGCATGCAGCGCGAGTGTTCTTGGCCCAGCGCAGGGACGAAGACGTTGCAGTTCTTTCTCTGATCGATAAAGCGTGTTTGTTTGTCGTGCTCCGTGTCCTCGTCGATCCCACGTCGTTACACTGGTGGAGGTGCGGGGTAAGCTTCATGCTTGGCACTCCATCGCGGAGCCGACAATCGAGCCCGGAATCGCCACCACGCGTCGAAACACCGGTCCACCGATTCAGTCGCCGTCTGCTAGTCGCCGTCATGACCGTGTACCTCGCACCCAACCTGTCTATCGGGGACGTCAAGTCGTTTATAGCCGCTGCGTTACGTGACTACGACAACAAGTACAAGAACCGTCCGTTTGTGCTGGTTGGGGACTTCAACGTGGACCGAATTGCCAATGACTGGATCGTGCAGCACATGCTTTCCAAATACGCACTCATATGTATCCATATGCAACCTACCACGATCCGAGGGACGTGCATAGACTTAGTGTTTGCAAACTTCTAACTGCAGCCAGTACAAGAACCTCTCTCGCTTCATTTCACGGACCATAAAGCCGTCATAATGAAGGGACCTCGCAATCCAGCCGCCATGACAACGACGAAATGAAAAGAGCAAAGGAAGAAACGAAACAGCAAACGAACAAGAACAAATTAAAAGTCGATTTCGTATAATATACGCACAGTCTTACGTCTTTGTAATGATGTAATGGGCTAACTTTTACGGAAGATTTACGGTTTACCGATGATCTCCCCCTCTCGAGCTTCGCCCACTTATCATCATTCATTCCGTGGATATGGCGTGTTTTTTTTCTTTGTTCCCTTTATTTCTCTCTTTCTATATGTTGATTGCTCATTCTTTTCTCTCAACGCCCTCTCTTTATCTTTCTCGCTCTGTGTACTCGTTCTCTCGCCCATTGAGTTTTTGCATCCCACGCCGGACAAATTGGTTCTGGGAGTGAAGCAGGAGATGACGAGGACGAAGACAGCGCGTCCCGGTTCATAGGTTCCGGTTCCCGGTTCCCAGCCTGGTGATAACCAAAAATGATAGCCGATATCGCCATTTATTTGTTGCTGTCAGGACAATGGTTGCGTATGAATGCGTTCCGTCATCTTGATGTGTATATAGCCACAGTTAGTGGCGGTTGTTAGCACAGGAATTAAACGCACATAAAGTAAATGCGAAGTAGAATAGACACATCACGTATCCCTATAGTAAGTACCAAACAAGCACAAATGTCTCAGCATTGTCAACTTTTAGGTTTCACCCACCGCCTGTCTCTTCTCTGCCGTCCGTGTTTTTTCGTTGCGCAGTCGTTCTGAAGTTATCAATTACCAACTTGCCCAAAATGCTGTTCTCATTAACTTTTAGTCAATTATATATAGTACTATGTTTTGTCGCGCAAGCATGTGACTCGTTTACACCCCACTGCAAGTAACTTGTGTGGTACGGCCACAGCCACTTCGCTGGCCTACAAAGGCCTGACCACACGGACGCGTTGCAGCGCGTCAGCTTGTGGCTTGTAGGCTCCGCTTCGCGCCCTCTCCCTATGGAGAGAGAGGGCGCGCAGCTTCGTGCAGCCGCTCGCCCTCTCCCTTCATAGGGAGAGGGCGCGGCGGCTAGTGTACACGCCACGCGCTGACAACGCGGTCAGGCCTTAAGGTCAGCCGAAAAACCCGTGATCATTTATGGCCGCACCGTGCGCCACTGCAAAGAAATCGTGTATAGTAAGCCTTTTTTTTTCATTTCATTTTAGTCTTATATACCGCATCGAGACAATGCTTCTTTAGAAGAGCGAGTAATGCCACATGCCATCATACATTAGTTATCCACGGTGGCAGGTACACATGTGGGTGGAAAAGAAGAGGTAAACGCTGTGTTGTCTGCTTGCGGCAAAGAATCGGGAGGAAAAGATTGGTGAATCCTTTATATCTTGTCGCCGGCTTAGTACATTAAGGAAAAGAATACCACTACCATCTCCTCGAAAGCTGGGCCTGGAATTATCAGAACCCGTTCTTCTTTCTTTTGGGGCCACTTCTCTGGGATACAGCCACAAGGACGTTTTCTTTGTCATTCAGGAATATATCATTGCGACTAAAAAATCCTCATGCTAAATTCTGCGGGCATTAAATATTTTATTACTGATAATCGGCACTCCAATGACTAAATAACTAGTGCATCTAGGAATTATACAATACGGAACATATTCGACCAATTCACCCACTACTCGGTCAATCTCCTGCATTGGGTGTGTGCCATCTACATAGGACTACAACAAAATAACGACGTGAACTCCTGGAGGTCTCGTTTGTTTCGCCCATGACAACAATAGGTATGCAAGTTCTGAATGTCGATCACCTCCTTCAATGATGCATACTCTAGAAAAGTCACAGTTTCTGAAAATTTTACTGCGACAACGCAAAGTCGGAATTATTCTTTCTAGGAGGAATCCAATTAATTTAAATGCGAAATCTACACACAAGCACACATACACACAAACGCCGGCATATCCAGAGAACACATTTAGCAGTATTAGTTTTACACCGACGTTCTTTCTGAACGACAAATACAATGTGCGCGCCAGAACTCCTAAAATGCTTATCGCATGGCTTGCACTCGAAAAATAGCATATTTGGGTCAAGGCGGCGCCCTTCCCATGTATCTCTCGCGCGCATCGTTGGAGCTTTTAACCTGTTGGCTAAGCACCGGCTAGCTCAGCCTCATACTATCTCCGCTCCTGTGCTCTTGCCCTGTATTCGGCAATCGATTGACTCTGATAAGAAGGCGTTAAGGACGTGTGAGGTGGCACGTCGTATATCAGCGATATACGCCGACACACGCACGATATTCACTCGGAGACTCAATACAAGGACGCAAGGTTCAAGGCGTGAAATGCTGGTGCTTGACATTCGCTAGCGGAGATGCCGTTCAGCCGCAGTCACCATATATAACATCGTTCTGATAACGCTGTTTTTGGATGTACCTCACAACGGATTTTTTTTGTTCCTGAACACATCTGTCTTCAACCAAAGTATTCGTTAGTGCGGCGTACTTACGGCAGGAAAAGTGCGCACAAAATAGATACTTTTTACGTGTTGCAAGCACTGGCGGTTTCCTTTCGGGCTGAGAAAGGAATAATTACACGAGACAAGTAGTTTGTGCAAAAAGCCTGTGACTCAAATAAGTTTCACGCGACAAACGGAAGCCATGGACGTCGACACAGCAACGCAGGAAACGTCGCTGACTGATCCAGGTACGCTGTTTATCAGAATTCGGCAGTCCTGTTGAATTTGCACGAAAGTACGCGCCGAATGATTGGTAGACAATCTGCTTGCCCGGTGAAATTTTTGCGCCAGCGAATGCAACAATCTAATCATTGCTGTGCTGGATGCGCAATGCAATATGGAAACACACATAAGGAAATGAAAAAAGCAAAATACTGAATTGTACATTTGCGTCTCCCTTTCTGTGAATTCGTTTACTGCATTAATCATTCAGCTTCTACTTGACAGACGGTATTTTCAATAGAGCAAGTATCAAAATTTAATTTGAAACTACTGAAATCAACTATAGTATGGTTACGATTCTGCTCGCTATTAAGCTTAAGTAGTGGATTTAACTGGTACTCAAGCACGAGCGTTGGAAGCAGTATGCGCTTGCTTTATAAGTGTATGGGTTTCCTTTTGCCGTCGGTTTGAATTCCATGTGTCACAATACTTATAGTGACAAGAGCAAAAAAGATAGCCATCTTCTATGCATTTCTCAGCTTTTCCTGCTGCAGCTTTGTGACCCATTGATCAACACATAGCCTCAATGTTAACGCGCCTTACAAAACAAGAAGTCGTCTTTGTACTGCTTCATGGCCAATACCCGGCAACAGCCCAGAGAAATATATTACATAATAAAGCCAGTAAATATCACTGTACCAAAATAATTCAGTTCAATTCGTGAGTTTTTCTGTTGTGTACTTGGTAGTCATTTATATTCGCTCCCATTAGAATTTTTTTTCAATTTACTCACTACTCGCTTCGTATTTGCGTCGAATTGAAAAACCACTGCTTGGACATGCCCAGTAATAACAAATGAACTCAATGCAACAGGGATAAGAACATTGGTGCAGTTTTCGGTTTTCCCATTATGGTAGATAATATTAGTGCTTAGATGTCGGTGTCCTTCGGAGTTCTGCCATGTGCTTATAAGAAAAAGCTGCATCTTGCTAGTTGTGCTATAGTTCAAGCATTTTCTATATATAAGAATAAACTTTACATGGTGATCAATCAATCAATCAATCAATCAATCAATCAATCAATCAATCAATCAATCAATCAATCAATCGATCGATCGATCGTTCGATCGATCAATCCGTCGCGATCAATTGATTCTTGTAACGAATGTTATGCAGCTCCAGGTATACTGACGGAGGTCAGTATACCTGGAGCCACTTTAATTAGCAAGCAGTGAATTACCACATTTTTAAAAACTGGGGTGATCGTGCAGGGTTTATGCTGAGTTATGGTGCCTGTTTCAACATGATGCTAATAATTTCGGAGCAAAAACTGCTTTGTTATTGAAATAGTTTTATATTACCTGGAGGAATGCTTTCCAGCCACTGGCTAAATACATTTAAATCGGAATTTTTTTCAGATTTCCTGTTTCGTCTATTCAACTTATTCCGTACCTCAGTATAAAACAACGTGCTTTTTGTGGAAGGATGACAGGAGAGAACCTGCATATATATACCCGCCACTCTTAGGCACACGAAGACTACTTGTGGTACGCAAACGATTTTGTAGGCGTATACCAATAATACCTAGCTAGCGGAAATCGGACACAAATAAAACGGTTGTGAGAGGCGCTTTCATGGATCTGGTATGCTGCCCTTGTTTTCCAGCAGTGTTCGGAAAGAAAAAGAGTTGTATAAGTATATGCAGTCGTAGGTGGATTCGAGTTGTTTTGAACGGTACGGGTAATTTTGAATATGCCATCGGCGCCATGTGTTGCGTTCAAAAATCAATTCACAGTTCCTTTCCTTTACATTCGAGCTACATCCATATACTTTCTGTCCTTAATATTTGCTTTTAGCTTCATTAAGCTGAGCCGAAACTGAGCTTCAGAACCACCTGTAGCGAGGATGTCGATTTATAGAAGAAAGGCTCGTTAATTCGTACTTAATGGTACCGGACAAAATGTCTGAATTAACCGAATTCCGAATTACCGAAAGTATCAAGGAAACAATGAGCAAATGTCTATTACGTCCATACGCTTTCATTTTTTTATGAATGCGTAAATCCTGTATTCACTTTACATAAGAGCGGTGTAAAAGCCGCAATTTCTGCCACTCGTGACTTTGTTCACAATGTGACCTCGCCCCAAGTCCTCCCTGTCTTAACTAACCCGAAACGTGCTAATCCGAAATGTCTATAGTACTATAGTGTACTAGAATATAGTGTACTAGGATAATTCCCTAGTGACACGTCCGAGAGGGAGGGACAATAGGCTGGTTGAAGCAAACGCCAGTCGACGCCACTGGTGGCGTGGCTGTGCTTTTTTCTAGCTGCCGAGCCAGTTCACGCCGGTTTCGACCGGTTCAGACGCGCTTTGCGGCTGCTTGCCTATAGTCGGTGACAGCCTAAGAATAAATATAAGCTCCACCCACGAGGCCGCATTGCTCATATTTGCATGCATCCGCGCTACAAACGAAGTAGTCCCTAAACAATGGCAATAATTCTCACGCATATAAACCTTATTTTCCAATACTGCACTGATACTTAAATAACGAAAGCAAAGCTACATAAATTAAATTGTGAAGGCGCGGAGTTCAGCGTCATCATAACAATATAGCTGTTGTTTATATCGCACCCCCCGCCACGGTCATCTCGGAGTCTATACGAAGAAGTAATGTAAATCTCAAAGGTGATGTTTCTGAGCAGTACCTATTTTGGTATTAAAACAAAGAATGCCAGATTTAACATAAAAGTTAAGATAAAAGGAATCGTTATTTTACGGTTTCACAGAACAAAACACGCACATTAATCGCATTTAATAAGGTCATCGTCACAGGATAGCGCGCACTTACAACGGGGACAAAAGGGAGAAGAACACGACAACACAAGCGCTTGTGTTGTCGTGTTCTTCTCCCTTTGTACCCGTTGTAAGTGCGCGCTATCCTGTGACGATGAATACATACCAACTCGCCCAGTTTTCTGCTTTGTTTAATAAGGTCGTTTGTAATTTTTTTTTTGCGAAGCTTCCGCCGCCAGTTTTCTTCACTATCTGCTGTAACTGTGGCAACTGTGACTCAAAGGGAAGTGTGGCGAAGTGGTCTGAGATCGCCTTTGTGAATTTTGACTCTTGTGTTGCGGTAAATACCGCATTTGCGTCTCTAGTCGCCGTGCTTGTTATCGTGCTTGAGGAAAACGCCAAGGCTTGATTTGACGTCTTGTTTCAACGAAATAAAATCGTGTAACACACATGGCGTTTAACTGTGGGGCTCATTGCATGCGTTGCCGTTACTTTCACGCCAAGGAGGTGTACGCGGCTAAATTGGCATTGACTAAAAGCTTTACGTGGGATTGTTTCTCGCTTCGACAACTTGCACCGGCACTGCCATTACCCCTTAAGCCCTTGAACGTTCAAGTTTTTAATTAATTTATTATTTATTTATTACATACCTGCGTCGCCCCAGTTGGCAGGCATTACAGCGGGGGGGGGGGGAGGGTACTTTTACTGGAAGAGCCCCCCCTCACCATATACATATGTGTGTGTCTGTGCGAATATATATATATATATATATATATATATATATATATATATATATATATATATATATATATATATATATATATATTGTTAAGGTGTTTAATAGACAGTACTCAACGACAATGAGTAATGGCGACAGTCACGGCAAGGCACGAACTCTCTGCGCGAGCAGCGTTCTTTTTCAAGCAACCAAAGAGGGCGACCCACTAGAAGGCGCTGGAGAGGGTAACCCATTACCATGTCCCAAGGCTTCTGTACAATTACCCCGGGTACGAAAAGGGAGCCGTCCGGCGACCTAACAGCTCGTCACTATGAGTGGGTCATAGTAGGCCTTGAGGCCCTCCACGTTGACAATGTCGCGCCCTCGACGGCGCATGTCCGAAGCTGGTTCGGTGGGTTCGATCAAGTAGAGGACCGGGGATGTGCGCTCGACGATCCGGTATGGGCCTTCGTATGTCGGCAGCAGTTTTGAAGAAAGGCCACTTGCAGTGGTAGGGACCGAGAGCCATACGAGCGCTCCAGGGAGGAACGTGGGTTCAGAAGTGGTGGTGCCATCGCGAATGCTCTTCTGCAGCTCTTGTTCCTGCGTCGTAAATGTCTTGGCAAGCTCGCGACACTCTTCAGCGAGCCTGGCTGTGTCAGAAATAGGCGCACACTCAGATGAATCCGGCTTGTATGGAAGTATCGTGTCGATGGTGTGCGACGGGTGCCTTCCGTACAGTAAGAAGAACGGTGAAAAACCAATAGTGCTCTGAGGGGCGGTGTTATAGGCGTAGGTGACGAAGGGCAGAATGTCATCCCAATTGGTGTTATCGGCGGCGACGCACATTGACAGCATGTCGGCGAGCGTGCGGTTAAAGCGTTCGGTTAGGCCATTCGTCTGCGGGTGGTAAGCAGCAGTTTTGCGGTGAACAGCATGGCACTCTTTCAGAATGGCTTCCACGACTTCCGATAAGAAGACACGGCCTCGATCGCTGAGAAGCTCTTGGGGTGGACCGTGACGCAGTATGAATCTGTGTAGTAGGAAGGAGGCAACATCGCGCGCTGTAGCCGCTGGGAGGGCGGCGGTTTCGGCGTAGCGCGTTAGATGGTCAACAGCGACGATGGCCCAGCGGTTACCAGCCGAAGTCAGAGGAAGTGGTCCATACAAATCGATGCCCACGCGCCCGAACGGACGGTTAGGGCAAGGTAATGGTTGTAGACCTGCTGGCGACACGTGCGTTGCAGGTTTTCGGCGTTGGCAATCGAGGCAGAAGCGAACGAACTTCTGCACGTAGCGGTACATCCCACGGAGCAAGAATTCTTGAGGAGGCGAAACTGCGCTCGCTCGGGCGCCCTAATAAAGTCACGAAATCGGGCACAGCGCTCCCGCGCCCTCTGTCGTGAGAGTCCGCCAGCGGAGAAGGAAAATGCGCGCGTCCCTCTCATCGCGCTCTCCGACGAAGCTCGTCGGTTCAAGGCCATTCGTCACCGATTCGCCGTTCGCGCCCGAATGGATGTGTTTTAACGCGACAGCGTTAACGAGCCCGTTTCGCAGAAATACCGGTGTCGGCGTCGGTGTCGGCGAGGCTAGCAATTGAGAAGGCGATGCGCACAGGGCCCGATTACGCTATCGCATTCTACTCTCAAAGGCGAAGCTCAAGCGCACTCCAAGTTTTTGCGGTAAATTAACGAGAAAAATGGCGTCACATAGAGGAAAATTACCAGCGTGATATATTTTGTACAACGTGAAATCTATAATTTTTGATAACGTCAACTCAATGAGTTAGGTATAATTTATTTCAACGAATGATGGGACTCACCCTATATGCCATCAATTCAGATTTAGGTTGTTGCGGCGGCCGCATTTAGATGGAGGCGAAATGCTAAAGGCCCGGGTGCTTACATTTAGGTGCACGTTACAAAACTCCAGGTGGTTGAAATTTCACATTGTCTTTTTTTTTTTGAGAACAGCAGACAAGTATCTGGGACAGCGCGCGGAAAGATTGAGTGCACGGCGTCTCGAAACAACACTGGCCGTTTCGGTTTGTTAAGGAGAACTTCGCCACCAAGTTCTCCATAATAGCGCCGCCTGTCTATGTCACTGTCCGAGAAGTGCTTCTCGCAAACGTAGTCACGAGGCGTCAGCTGTCGGTCATTTCTTGGTATGGCGCGAGCCCACGCTTCCAACCTCACTGGGTCTCTAGGAACTTTGAAGGTGATTACCTTCTCCTTGCAGGACGCGTACCCACGGCTGCAGTTCGGCACGACACATTTCCGCCCCATGCTGAAGTAGCACTGGTCGAAATCTGCAAAGCACTCTCCTTTTTCGCGGCGTGAAAAGCGCGCAAACATCGAGGAGTCGGCTCCGCCGGCGCAACGCGCGGAAGCCACTGAGAGCGCTAAAGAGAGAAAAAAAAAACAGCAAATCGCCAAGGGAACTTTCCCTCCCAAGGCCACCTACGCATGCGCGCGCAGAACATGCGAGCAAGGAGCGAGGGGCGTGTGCATGCGGCGGCAGACGTCGTCTGCTCATGGGCCGCTACTAGCAGTTCGTTTCAAGCGCTGTACGGCCTATAATTCCGGCAATATCGATTAGTAACTGTAGCTAAAGTATCTGGCATAACTACCTATTGATGTTACAGACAGAAATCTTAGAAATTTTATAATGTATAAGGCGCTATCACGATTTTTATGCGTCGCGCCCATAGAAGAGCATGTAAAAGATGGCAACAGGCCGAAAGCGTCATCTGTCGTGCTTCGGCGTAACCGCACTCCGCCGTGACGCTATCGCGCCGCCCTCGCGCGCTGCCGCGGCCGAGAGATTCTCCTCCTCAAATACTTCTTTCTCCGTGGGTACATCCCACGCCAGAAGTATCGTTGTCGAATGCGGTGGTAAGTTTTGGATACCCCAGAGTGCGCGCATTGCGGGTCAGAGTGGAAGGCCTCGCATATATCAGAACGCAGACTGCGGGGGATCACTAGTAGCCACTGGCGGCCGTCGGCGTTGTAATTGCGTCGGTGCAGGAGGTCGTCACGAACGGCGAAATGGTGGGCTTGACGACGCAACGCGCGAGTGGATGGTGTTGCCGTCGGATCAGTGAGCAAGTCGATCAGCGAGGCAATCCATTTATCCTTACGCTGTTCGGTAGCGATGGTGTGAACGCTGATTGAAGCAACAGTTATGTGAGATACTGAGCAGGGGGCATTGTCGTCAGGCAAGGGAGAGCGCGAGAGGGCGTCGGCGTCAGCATGCTGGCGTCCGTTGCGGTACAGCACGCGGATGTCGTAGTCCTGCAGGTGAAGTGCCCAGCGGGCGAGACGGCCTGAGGGATCCTTCAATGACGACAGCCAGCATAGTGCATGATGGTAGGTGATGACATCAAATGGGCGACCATACAAATAAGGTCGAAACTTTGTAAGGGCCCATATGATCGCCAGGCACTCTTTTTCCGTGACTGAGTAATTGGTCTCGGCTCTGGTAAGCGTACGGCTTGCGTATGCCACGACATATTCGGGGAACCCTGGTTTGCGTTGCGCAAGGACAGCGCCGAGGCCTACACCGCTGGCGTCCGTGTGTACCTCCGTTGGGGCCGTAGGGTCGTAGTGGCGTAGTATGGGAGGAGAGGTCAACAAGCGACGGAGTTTTGCGAATGCGTCGTCACACTCGGACGACCACGAATTTAGGGGTCCGTTACTTCCAAGGAGCTTCGTCAGCGGCGGTATGATGGTGACAAAGTTTCGTATGAAGCGTCGAAAGTATGAACACAGTCCGACGAAACTGCGCAGTTCTTTGACGGACGTAGGTTTGGGAAATTCGGCCACGGCCCGAAGCTTGGCCGGATCGGGAAGGATTCCGTCTTTGGACACGACGTAGCCGAGGATTGTCAGCTGCCGTGCCGCAAATCGGCACTTCTTCAGATTCAGTTGGAGGCCGGCGTTGCTCAAACGTGTCAAAACATGCCGCAGACGTTGGAGATGCGTGGAGAAGTCCGGAGCGAAGACGACGACGTCGTCCAGGTAACACAGGCACGTGTGCCATTTCAAGTTACGCAGAACGGTGTCCATCATGCGCTCGAAGGTCGCGGGCGCATTACACAGACCGAACGGCATGACGTTGAACTCGTACAAGCCGTCGGGCGTGACAAAGGCTGTCTTTGGTCGAGCGTCATCTGCCATGGGTACTTGCCAGTACCCCGAGCGCAAATCGAGAGACGAAAAGAATTCTGCTCCTTGGAGGCTGTCAATCGCGTCGTCGATTCGCGGCAGTGGATAAACATCCTTGCGGGTGATCTTGTTGAGCCGTCGGTAGTCGACACAGAACCGCACAGAACCGTCCTTCTTCGCAACGAGAACAACAGGAGAGGCCCATGGGCTGTCGGAGGGCCGAATTACATCGCGTCGAAGCATATCGTCCACTTGCTCGTTAATTACCCGGCGTTCTGTGGGAGACGCGATATGGACGTTGCCGCAGTGGTGGTTGGGCTCCAGTGTCGATGCGATGCGTAACAGCGGACGTGCGGCCGAGGGATGTTTGCCCGACATCGAAAGAATGACGAAATTCATCCTACAAGCACAGAAGCTGCGAACGCTGGACCGACGTAAGGTTGTCAGCAATGGAGGGACCAAATACATCAGTAGGTGACGAATCAGACGTGGAAACAGCACTGATGGCGCGGGAACTGGTACAGTGCGAGTCATCGGGTGCGTCCAGAACTTGTGCGTCTTCAACGGGTTCCACTTTGCCGAGACATTCCCCTCGAACCAACGTAGCGATGCACGGGGATGGGTTGGTAACAAAAATAGTGGTGCTGCCCTGAGTAACTCGCACGGTCGCAAAAGGTACCAGCAACCCTTTCCTAGTGCAGACGCGGGCAGATGGCGAAAGGAGTGCAATGATGTCGGAGAGATCGGCGCAGTAGACCGACACAGCCGTTGACGAGTTTGGAGGCACTTTCGTATCGTCTGTGACGAGGATCTTGCTCACTGCCGATCGGCTGTCTGTCGGCGTCAAATGTGAGAACGGTGAGAGTTCGATTTCGGCTGGTGCGCAACGAATTACGGCGTCGTGGCGGGAGAGGAAATCCCATCCCAAGATGACGTCGTGAGAGCATGCCGCAATTATGATGAACTCGACGTCGTACAGAACGTCCTGAATGACGACGCGAGCAGTGCATACTGCTGTGGGATGAATACTCTGGGAGCTCGCGGTACGGAGGGACATCCCAGAAAGTGGCGTCATCACTTTTCGAAGTAAGCGGCAAAGTTTTGCGTCCATAACGGATACAGCGGCTCCAGTATCGATAAGGGCCGATGCGCGAACACCGTCCACAAGCACGTCGATTACATTCGATGGACTTCGCTGAGGGCTTTCACAGTTCGATAGCGTCGCAGCCCTTGCCTCCTGGACTGCGACGACTAGTTTTCCTGCTCTCGTGCGACCGAACGTGGCCGCATGGGTGACAGTGATCGACGTCGTGGAGACGGAGAGCGGCGAGTAGCTAGAGGTGGTCGTGACGTCGGCGACATAGGTGGAGGTGGGTCGTAGAATGCACGGCTTGACTGGCTGGTGACAGGTGACGCGACTCGAGGCGGCTGCACGCGTTGACAATAACGTGCCACGTGACCGGCGTAACCGCAAGCAAAGCAGATGGGCCGGTTGTCGGGGGTGCGCCATCGGTTCGCCGGGGTAGGTCCCGCCCATGTCGCAGTACGTGATTGACGGGTCGGCTGCTGAAATGACTGCATGGTGGGCTGCATTCGGGGCCGAGGGATGGCGTCAGCATATGTAGCCGGCCCACTCGCCTCAAAGAACGGAGGTCTAGCGGCGGCTTCGGCGTAACTCATTGGGGCAGCCGCAGGAATTACTTGGGGCGTCCTGGCAACAACTGGAAGGTAACTCTCGGGCGCAGGAGCCGGAGGTTGCGGGTGGTACTCAGGCATGACCTCCGCAATTTCCTGCTCAATCGCTCGGCGGAGTGGAGGAAGAAGGGTGGTCGACGACTGTTGAACGTGCGGCGGGTGGGCAAAGGCGAGGAGGGAGACCTGGCGTGCAATTTCCTCGCGCACGAATGACTTGACTTCTGCCAGCAACGCGGCCTGGTCAGATATTGCCGCCAAGCCAGCAAGCTCTGCGTCGCGTGATGGGGAGCGACGGGTCATCGAACGCTGCCGGCGGAGCTCCTCGTAGCTCTGGCACAGCGTTATGACCTCGGCCACTGTGCTAGGGTTTTTGGCGAGGAGCATGGTGAAGGCATCGTCGTCAATGCCTTTCATTACGTTCCTGATCTTGTCAGACTCAGACATGGTTCCGTTGGCCTTCTTACACAAGTCGAGGACGTCTTCGATATAACTTGTGAAAGATTCACCGGCCTGCTGATATCGTTCACGTAAGCGCTGTTCGGCTTGCAGCTTACGAACTGCTGGGCGGCCAAAAAAATCACAGCATATCCACGGAGTGAATGATGATGAGTGGGCGAAGCTGCGGAGGTTCATCGGTAAACCGTGAATCTTCCGTGAATTCTGCCCAGTACATCATCACGGACGTGAGATCGGGCGCGTTTATACTAAAGGTTCGATGAGTTATGACGACTTGCAGCTCACTTTAATTTTACATGTACGCTGTGAATTTTCATTGTTTAGAAAACCATTGCTTTAGAAAACATCTGGCGTCTTTCGTTAGGCAGCTGGCGTCTTTTCGTTTTGCTTTAGAAACATCTGGCGTTCTTCCGTTTTGCTTTTACAAAACATCTGGCGTCTTTCGTTGGTTTATTTCATCAATCAACGGCTTTTTTTGAACAAAATTTTTGTTGTTTAATCACGCACAGGAGGAATCTCACCAGGCACTACCTTGGAGGTAAAGAATGGCTGCTAATGGGAATGAGAGACAGAAGAAGTCGGCTTTTAGCTAACACTTACACTTCTACTTCTACTAACGTTTCCTACTGGAACATGCCAGTGGCTGCTAATGGGGAATGAGAGACAGAAGAATTCGGCTTTTAGTCAACGCGCACGCTGCGAATTTTTTATTGTTCAACAACGCACAGGAAATATCTCCCACCGGCACCACCTTGGAGGTCAAAGCGTAAGACTGGTTACGCACTACGACTACGACTACGAGGGACGAACGGGTGCCGCCTTAAGGAGCTTCGCCCCTAAAACGCTGATGACGGCGGTCTTGAAATCGGACCAAGTCGCAAAATCGGACGCGTGGTTGTTGTACCACAAGCTTGCTACGCCCGCGAGGTAGAATACCAAGTTGCTTAACTTGCCTTCTTCGTCCCATTTGTTGGGGATGCTGACGCGCTCGTAAATTGCGAGCGCGTCACGTCGGTGCTATCGGAGCCAGTGAAGATAGGTGGATCGCGTATACGGGGGACACCGGGACATGTGCTTGTTGCGAGAGGAGGCGTTTGCTGGGCGGCGTCTTGAGGCATGGTAGATGGCAGGGTACGGGATCGGAGCTCCAGGGGCATTGAATGGGAGCAGAGCACTCTCCACCAAAATGTTAAGGTGTTTAATAGGCAGTACTCAACGACAATGAGTAATGGCGACAGTCACGGCAAGGCACGAACTCTCTGCGCGAGCGGTGTTCGTTTTCAAGCAACCAAAGAGGGCGACCCACTAGAAGGCGCTGGAGAGGGTAACCCATTACCATGTCCCAAGGCTTCTCTACAATATATATATATATATATATATATAGATATATATGTATATATATATATATATATATATATATATATATATATATATATATATATATATATATATATATATATATATATATGTATATATATATATATATATATATATATATATATATATATATATACACGGAGGCTGCCATCGGTTGCCGTAAGACAAATAGGAAAAGGATATACGCTTCTCAAAAGACAGTTTATTTGTCAACGTTTTGATCGGAGACCGATCTTTATCAAGGCGAAATTGATTGTATCAGCTTTTTTTCCCGCCTGGTCTCCCACAACATTGTGTTGTAAATAAATAAATAAATAAATAAATAAATAAATTACGAGGCTTCGATGCGCTTTTATAGCATCGTCCTCGGTGCAGGTAGAGCGAGGAAAAAATAAAAAATAAAAAGTATAGAAATGAAAAAATCAGTAGCCGAAAGACCACACATATACACTCAGACATAGAAAAAACACGCGCATCTTCGAAGAAAAAGGAAAACATATAGATATCTATATAGATAATATAGGTGGACACAATCAGTAAGTACATCCGTTTCGTACATTGCCAAGCCCCGCCTCTCCGGCTCCCTCCTCTTCATTTGTTCGTGAAGCATAGTGAGGGGCTGAGGGTTCAGAAGAAGGGATAATCGCTTAAACAAAAGCGTCTATGCACTATGAGCTTCACGAGTTTAATACAAACAAATTATCACTGCGTTATACACGCACACAATACACGCGAAATGCAAAAAAAAGAACGCACGTTAGACAAAAAATCACAGCATATCCACGGAGTGAATGATGATGAGTGGGCGAAGCTGCGGAGGTTCATCGGTAAACCGTGAATCTTCCGTGAATTCTGCCCAGTACATCATCACCGACGTGAGATCGGGCGCGTTTATACTAAAGGTTCGATGAGTTATGACGACTTGCAGCGCACTTTAATTTTACATGTACGCTGTGAATTTTCATTGTTTAGAAAACCATTGCTTAGAAAACATCTGGCGTCTTTCGTTAAGCAGCTGGCGTCTTTTCGTTTTGCTTTAGAAACATCTGGCGTTCTTCCGTTTTGCTTTTACAAAACATCTGGCGTCTTTTGTTGGTTTATTTCATCAATCAACGGCGTTTTGAACAAAATTTTTCTTGTTTAATCACGCACAGGAGAAATCTCACCAGGCACTACCTTGGAGGTAAAGAATGGCTGCTAATGGGAATGAGAGACAGAAGAAGTCGGCTTTTAGCTAACACTTACACTTCTACTTCTACTAACGTTTCCTACTGGAAGATGCCAATGGCTGCTAATGGGGAATGCGAGACAGAAGAATTCGGCTTTTAGTTGACGCGCAGGCTGCGAATTTTTTATTGTTCAACAACGGACAGGAAAAATCTCCCACCGGCACCACCTTGGAGGTCAAGATCTGGTACTAGCGTTATGACTGGTTACGCACTACTACGAGGGACGAACGGGTGCCGCCTTAAGGAGCTTCGCCCCTAAAATCTCCCACCGGCAGCACCTTGGAGGTGAAGATCTGGTACTAGCGTTACGACTGGTTACGCACTACGACTACGAGGGACGAACGGGTGCCGCCTTAAGGAGCTTCGCCCCTAAAACAAGAGTTCCATATATGATACCGTGAGGTATGATGCAGCGCCATTAAAAACAAAAGTTTTTTTTTTTTTTCACTCAATAATAGTTTTAGCGGCGTCACTTCAGTTACGATCACGATCCATGCAATCGACGTGTCACAGCGAGCGAATTATTTCACGGTTTGTAGACAACGATTACCTCGCACGGCGTTTCTCATTGCAAGGCGTTCGTGCATCGAGCGTGAGACTTACGCGACGGAGACTTCAAGGCAGCACATCATTCTGGGCCGGTGGAACTGAATTCCATTAAGACGACGCAACTGTGCTAATAGGCACACGTCACATAATCACACACGCACCAGATGACCATAATTATCTTGTTATAATGCGCACACCACTGCATATTCTCCACACCTGGTGTGTTTACTTTCGCAGTGTGTTGCGCTAACGGGCTATGTTTGTCGCTTTCTTTCTCTCACGCTTCGCCCGCACATAAGTCACTTATATAGGCGCACAGCACGGCGCATATCAGAATAGATCACCAAGATTCCAACGTTTCGAGGTCCAAGTAATACACACGCACGCGCACGCGCACTTGGGCAACGCTAATGCTATGGCTTTTGCGGGCGTTAAATCGTACACAGACGCGCACATTCCGACCACTTTCACCTCACTGCACACAAATGAACACGACGATAATCGCCGATGTGGTGACCCTCAGGCGATATGCTTGGTGTATCCGAGCGATGGAGGGGACACACGCCGTGTTGCAACTTGACGCTGCCGAAACGACGGAACGCGCTAAAGCGTTGTAAAACACTCCGAGGTGCTGCCGCTTCAGTGAACTCCAAAAGCGGCAGTCACAAGCTTCTACTGCATCGGATGACGACCGGCGAGGATGATGCTGGGTACGTGCGGATAACAGTGGGGCTCTTCGATTTTCCACTTCTGGCTACCCGCGGGCTGCCAGAGCCAGCCAGAGCGCGCTCGTTTTTCTCGGGTTGCTCCGACCCCCCCGCGGTGCACTTCCGGTTGGCGTTCGTTTTAGGGGCGAAGCTCCTTAAGGCGGCACCCGTTCGTCCCTCGTAGTCGTCGTTGTCGTCGTAGTAGTAGTAGTAGTCGTCGTCGTAGTGCGTAACCAGTGTTACGCTTTGACCTCCAAGGTGGTGCCGGTGGGAGATTTTTCCTGTGCGTTGTTGAACAACAAAAAATTCGCAGCGTGCGCGTTAACTAAAAGCCGAATTCTTCTGTCTCTCATTCCCCATTAGCAGCCATTGGCATGTTCCAGTAGGAAACGTTAGTAGAAGTAGAAGTGTAAGTGTTCGCTAAAAGCCGACTTCTGTCTCTCATTCCCATAGGCACCGTTCAGTCGAGTTTGCCAGTCTGACTGCAGCGCCAGAATACATAGGCTAGCGGATAAAAAAAGCAACCTTGAGACGGCCTCAATGAAATTGGAACGCGACGCGCGCGTTTCGCGCCCTGCATCTGTCGGCGGATTGTGGCCGGGATACATGGGGGACGCGAGCACGCGTCTATTTTCTGCGTGCCCCTAACGGTGAATGTCGAAGACTTTGAGACGGGGCAGCCATTGTTTACCTCCAAGGTAGTGCCTGGTGAGATTTCTCCTGTGCGTGATTAAACAATAAAAATTTTGTTCAAAACGCCGTTGATTGATGAAATAAACCAACGAAAGACGCCAGATGTTTTGTAAAAACAAAACGAAAGAACGCCAGATGTTTCTAAACCAAACGAAAAGACGCCAGCTGCTTAACGAAAGACGCCAGATTTTTCTAAAGCAATGGTTTTCTAAACAATGAAAATTCACAGCGTACATGTAAAATTAAAGTGAGCTGCAAGTCGTCATAACCTCATCGAACCTTTAGTATAAACGCGCCCGATCTCACGTCGGTGATGATGTACTGGGCAGAATTCACGGAAGATTCACGGTTTACCGATGAACCTCCGCAGCTTCGCCCACTCATCATCATTCACTCCGTGGATATGCTGTGATTTTTTCTCGGGTTGGACGGTTCTGGCGACCCACGGGGAGCCCGAGGGTCGCCAGAACCTTCCAGGACCAATTTAGTCGTGGAAGCTCTCTGGAAGGTTTCGGGCTAGCAGACGCCGAAAAGAGACGATACGCGCTCGTCGCCATCTCTGTGAGGACTCGACGGATTGCAATGCGGGCGCTTGCGGACTACACCTTTGCTTGTCCTTAGCTCGGGCCGCTCGGCGCCGTTCCGCCGTGCGAGATGGCGCGATTACGAGTGGCTGCGAGCATTTGGAGCTAATATGTTTATTGCTTTTCTTATGTGTCCCGTGAAGTTTCCTTCCGTGAACAACGCGGCGAACTGTCGCGTTCTAACCATTCTAACTGCGTCGTGCACATGTACCAAAAGTTATGTGCACGTTCGTACGAACGCATGGAGACCCATTTCGAGTTTATTTTTTCGTAGTAGTATTCGACTGTGGTGGCGTGTGTGCTTTATGTCCATTTAGCTGAGACGATTGTGATCGAACTAGCTATTTCGTTCCGTCGTATGTTTTCGTGCGTGAACCCCGTCAGAACTTAACTATTTCAACGAGGTCTTCGATGTTGATAAAATGCACGGATCGAATAAATGCGATCGCGACGTTGTTTTTTGTGTGATGCTCGTTGGTCGCGAACGGCGTGCGAGCGTACTTCGATCTATGGGCCAGTACATGAGGTATGGTATAATGTTATGCTGCGACGCGTCGATGTGAAAAAACGAAGATGAATTCAGAAATGTATACATCCTTTTGTTGCTTATTTCATCGTCGGCTCTGTCTTTTTCCACTTCTTAGTAATAATTCCATGCAGTATGTACGCGGTTATCACCTAGTAGCTCAAATAAAAGCTGAGCTAGTACATGAGATTTTTGGAGTGCCACTTAGGACTGGAAAAGAGCCTCAGGCAACATCTGCCAAAACGAGTCCAAGACGCGTCACACGGAAGTTTATTTTAGATATAACAGCACTCGTGGTACCCATACCGCCGCACGTTCTCAAGTGATGACAAAACGCAAGGCTGGTCAACGCGTGTGTGCGACCGTAGTACGCGATACATCCTCGAGCTCTATTGGGGACACGATCACTTTCGCGAGATTTTTGCGTCGTGTTGTGCAGCGACTGTTACACGTACTAAGCAGACGTGAGCTGGTTAAGCCGTTAGCGGCGCGGCAGCTCACCTTGCATCGCTTTCGTGGTGCCGTGCGCCAGCTGGCTGTTTTGTTCGCGGACGGGGCGAGTTGCGCACGATTTTGCGAACGTACGTGATCGTATCCCAAATCCGTACGCTCGAGAATGTCACTTCAGCTCTTCAGCAAACCTAGCCACATATTTTCAAGCGGGCAATGCAGAAAAACCAACGCGCACGCGGCGCAAATTTTCGTTTGCTGCCACGGCGGTAGCGTTTGTTTACGTTTACGCTGGCTGTCCCAGCGTTCGATTTTGTAATCTTGGGGCAGCTTCGGGTTGTCTCGGGCTTCCCACACACGTGACCAAGACGCTGTTTCCTGTCCCGACCGGAACTAGCTGGCTGACCCTCTGGCTATCTCTGGCTGGCAGAAAGCTGCCAGAAGTCCGAAAATCGAAGAGCCCCAGTAGGAAACAGCTTCTTCTGGAAGAAACAAAGACCTCAGGAAATTCGAATTGACGGATCTCGGTATCGGTGCAGCGGTACCTCGCCTCTCGTCGCGAAAGGCGCCATGTTGCATTTTTCATTGGTTCGTCTGAACCGTTACGTCATGGTAAAGAGCGGCCGTAGTTGGACGCGCATAAGACAAATGGACAGCGGTAGAGTTTACTTTTTATTCTTAGCTTGTCACCGACTATAGTGTGCGTCCCCTTAGACGCTACATCAACGTGGTAGTTCTTGTCCAAAAAAGTGGTGGAGGACTTTTTTTAGGGGCGAAGCTCCTTATAGCATCACCTGGTCGGTCGTCGTTCCATGCGGCGTTCCCCCGCCATCGCGTCTCCCGTATCATTCAATAGATGGCGCTGTCCCATAGAGATGCATGCAAACTGCAGTTGGGTGACGATACACTAGATGGCGCTGCCCCATAGAGATGTGTGCAATATGTCTGCAAAAAAAAGGAAAAAGGAAAAAAAAGAAAAAAAAGGAAAAAGAAGAAAAAAAGAAGAAAAAGAAGAAAGAAAGGAAAAAAAGAAGAAAATAAAAGGAAAAACAGCAGCGGCACTCTGCACGCTAGATGGCGTGCAGTAATCAAAACTGCGGATCGCTTTGATTACTGCTGGGCGAAACCACTGAACATTTCACGGTGTAACCATGATTGCTTCAGGAGCTTCGCCCAAGCCCTTCATCATTCCCCCGTGGATATGCTGTAACTTTTTCTTACACGATTTCATGTGGGATGCATCCATGCAGTCTCATTGTACGACATGAAATGGGGTAAGGAAACGCCGGAATAATTTTGTTTAGCTGCGTTTCTGTAACCGACAATAATGTATGAAAAGTTTACCACCATCAATATGCGTCCGTTATTTAATTGCCGTTATTTAACTGTACGCCTTCTAGCATATCAACGCAGCGTAAACGTTGCTGCGCACTTTTCTGTAGTTTGAGATAAGTATGCGATTTGAATGCTGTGCTTATCACAGAAGCAAAAAAGGCAGAGATACTCGCACGCTGAGTTTCTGCAAATGGCTGATAAAAAAAATCACAGCATATCCACGGAGTGAATGATGATGAGTGGGCGAAGCTGCGGAGGTTCATCGGTAAACCGTGAATCTTCCGTGAATTCTGCCCAGTACATCATCACCGACGTGAGATCGGGCGCGTTTATACTAAAGGTTCGATGAGTTATGACGACTTGCAGCTCACTTTAATTTTACATGTACGCTGTGAATTTTCATTGTTTAGAAAACCATTGCTTTAGCAAACATCTGGCGTCTTTCGTTAAGCAGCTGGCGTCTTTTCGTTTTGCTTTTAGAAACATCTGGCGTTCTTCGTTTTGCTTTTACAAAACATCTGGCGTCTTTCGTTGGTTTATTTCATCAATCAACGGCGTTTTGAACAAAATTTCATTGTTTAATCACGCACAGGAGAAATCTCACCAGGCACTACCTTGGAGGTAAAGGAATGGCTGCTAATGGGAATGAGAGGCAGAAGAAGTCTGCTTTTAGCTACCGCTGCGATTTTTTATTGTTCAACAACGCACAGGAAAAATCTCCCACCGGCACCACCTTGGAGGTCAAAGCGTAAGACTGGTTACGCACTACGGCTACGACTACGAGGGACGAACGGGTGCCGCCCTAAGGAGCTTCGCCCCTAAAATGTGAATAGATACTGCCGCAGGCGCTGTCCCGAACTGCAATGAATCCGCCGGTCTGCGGCACTTACTCTAGCAGACGACGTTGTCGATACTAGTGTGTTGATGTAATTTTCACAATATTTCTTTACTGTGTACTATAGTAAATGCAGTCTTTTCATGCAGCAATCAAAGAATCCGGCGCTAAAGGAACGCCCGCAAACGCGGGCAAGGACAACGTTGAATGCAGCGGTGGAGACAGCGGCCTGTTTACTAGAAAAAGGCGCAGTGGTGGCGCCTGGTGGCGTCTACACAAACGGGCACGCGCGCTCCTTCTCGGACGCGTCACTAGGAAATTATTCCAGTACAGTAAAGTCGTTACGATAGCGAACTAGAACCAACTTTGTTCTAGTTCACTATAGTCGTTACCTTACGGTTCCCTGTGATGACGATGGCGATGCAGACTGCGCCACCTTGGTTCGGTTGTCCGCGAACGCTGTTTCCGCTCCTTTGCGTTGCACACTTGCAGTGATTCGCGTTCCGAGAATCGTCCGAATAAACCAGTTTGCGGTCAAATATATTCGAATTAACGAGAGTTTGATGCCATTGGAGAATACACATGCTTGTGGGTCCAGATAAAGCGCGCGAATAATCTGACTTTCCGAATTAACGGGTGCCGAAATAACAAGTTATTGCTGTATTGAGAAGCTCCCTATTAAAATGTTTTAGGCGCCATTCCAATTATTCCATGTGTTTTACGTATGTCTGTAGGAACAACATAAAGATTCTGTATATGTTTCTTATATTTGTGTCTTTCGATAGAGAAAACACAGCAACAGATGTAATTATGTCGGTTCCAATCAAACTACTGGAACCAGCTGCCCTCCTCTGTTGCCCAAATGACCGATGGCACTGATAGCTGCTGTTGAATGTCATTATATATGGTACACATAATACCTGAGATGTGTTGCGGGTACCTCGCTTATCCGCAGAAAAAAGAATAATGGCTAGTGGGTGCTTCCTAGACGTTGGCTATT